>NC_045427.1:38333700-38549664 GCF_902635505.1 Sarcophilus harrisii | reverse complement strand
TTCTTTCTTTGGGTGTAGCTGCTTCTGTCCATCATTGATCAATTGAAACTGAGTTAGATCTTCTCTTTTTTGAAGATATCCACTTCCATCAGAATACATCCTCATACAGTATTGTTGTTGAAGTGTATAATGATCTCCTGGTCCTGTTCATTTCACGCAGCATCAGTTCATGTACGTCTCTTCAGGCCTCTCTGTATTCATCCTGCTGGTCATTTCTTACAGAACAATAATATTCCATAACATTCATATACCACAATTTACCCAACCATTCTCCAGTTGATGGGTATCCATTCATTTTCTAGTTTCTAGCCACTATAAAAAGGGCTGCCACAAACATTTTGGCACATATAGGTCCCTTTCCCTTCTTTAGTATTTCTTTGGGATATAAGCCCAGTAATGGCACTGTTGGATCAAAGGGTGTGCACAGTTTGATAACTTTTGGGGCATAATTCCAGATTGTTCTCCAGAATGGTTGGATTCATTCACAACTCCACCAACAATGCATTGATGTCCCAGTTTTCCCTCATCCCCTCCAACATTCATCATTATTTTTTCCTGTCATCTTAGCCAATCTGACAGGTGTGTAGTGGTATCTCAGAGTTGTCTTAATTTGCATTTCTCTGATCAATAGTGATTTGGAACACTCTTTCATATGAGTGGTAATAATTTCAACTTCATCATCTGAAAATTGTTCATATCCTTTGACCATTTATCAATTGGAGAATGGCTTGATTTCTTATAAATTAGAGTCAATTCTCTATATATTTTGGGAAATGAGGCCTTTATCAGAACCTTTAACTGTGAAGATGTTTTCCCAGTTTGTTGCTTCCCTTCTAATATTGTTCGCATCAGTTTTGTTTGTACAAAGGCTTTTTAATTTGATGTATTTATTTAGTACTATACCAATTAGACTTCTAAGAAAATATTTTAATGATCTAGAAAAAAATAACAACAAAATTCATATGGAAGAACAAAAGGTTGAGATTTAAATAACTGGAAAAATATTAAGTGCTCTTGGATAGGGCAAGCAAATATAATAAAGATGACAATATTCCCTAAACTGATCCCCTTATTACCACTTTGGCTGCATCCCACACATTTTGGTATGATATCTCATTATTGTCATTTTCTTGGGTGAAATTATTAATTATGTCTATGATTTGCTGTTTCACCCAATCATTCTTTAGTATGAGATTGTTTCATTTCCAATTATTTTTTGGTCTATTTCCCCCTGGCTTTTTGTTGAATGTAATTTTCATTGCATTGTGGTCTGAAAAGGATGCATTTACTATTTCTGCCTTACTGCATTTGAGTTTGAGGTTTTTATGTCTTAATATATGGTCAGTTTTTGTATAGGTTCCATGAATTGCTGAAAAGAAAATGTACTCCTTCCTTTCTCCATTTCGTTTTTTCCAGAGAGCTATCATATCTAATTTTTCTAGTATTCTATTTACCATTTTGACTTCTTTCTTATTTATTTTGTGGGTTGCTTTATCTAATTCTAAGAGTGCAAGGTTGAGATCTCCCACTATTATAGTTTTGTTGTCTATTTCTTCTTGCAGGTCTCTTAATTTCTCTTTTAAGAATTTAGATGCTACAATACTTGGTGCATATATGTTTAATATTGATATTGCTTCATTATCTATGCTACCCTTTAGCAAGATATAGTGCCCTTCCTTATCTCTTTTAATTAGTTTAACTTTTGCTTTTGTTTGATCTGAGATCAGGATGGCTACCCCTGTTTTTTTGACTTCACCTGAAGCATAGTAGATTCTGCTCCAACCTTTTACCTTTACTGTGTATGTATCTCTCTGCTTCAGGTGTGTTTGCTGTAAACAACATATTGTAGGATTCTGGCTTTTAATCAATTCTACTAATCGCTTCCTCTTTATGGGGGAGTTTACCCCATTCACATTTATGGTTAAAATTACCAATTCTGTATTACTTGCCATCTTGTTAACCCCTGTTTATGCTTTTTTCCCTTCTTTCCCCTTTACCCCCTTTCCCAGTATTCAACTTCTGAGCACCACTTGCTTCTCACAGCCTTGTCTTTTTAATATCCCTCCCCCCTGCCTTAAAGTTCCTCCCCCATCTTACTCCTTTCCCTCACAATTTCTGTGTTTCCTTCCATTTAGCTTATTCCTTCCCTTTTCACTTTTCCCTTCCCACTTTTCAATGAGGTGGGAGAAGTTTCACCATAAATTGAATATGTCTAAAATTTTTCTCTTAAAGCCAATTCTAATGGCAGTAAGATACCCACATATTCATCCCCCTCCATTCTTTCTCTCAGATATAATAGGTTTCCTTTGCCTCTTTGTGAGATGTAGTAACCCCATTTTACTCTTTTTCTGGTACAATGTCCTTTCCACCTCTAGTTTCTAGAACAAGTTATATGTGTATTCTTTATATATCTTTATAGCAGAAATATAGTTCCCAAGATTTATTTTTTTAACTTTTCAGGTTTCTCTTGAGTTCTATATTTGTAGATCAAAATTTTTGTTAAGTTCTGGTTTTTTCATCAAAAATAGGTGAAATTTGCTTATTTCATTGAATCTCCATCTTCTTCCCTGGATAAAAGATGTTCATTCTGGCTGGGTAAGTTATTTTTGGTTACATACCGAGTTCCTTAGCCTTTCAGAATATCATATTCCAGGCCCTTAGATCCTTTAATGTGGATGCAGCTAGATCCTGGGTAATCCTTATTGTGGCTCCTCTATATTTGAATTGTTTTTTTCTGGCACTTGCAGTATTTTTTCCTTTGTCTGATAGTTCTGGCATTTGGCCACTATATTTCTTGGTGTTTTGATTTTAGGATCCCTTTCAGTAGGGAGTTCTTTCAATGTCTATTTTACCCTCTGTTTTTATGACTTCTGGGCAGTTCTCTTTGATAATTTCCTGGAAAATAGTGTCCAGGCTCTTTTTTCATCATATTTTTCCAGGAATCCAATAATTCTCAGATTATCTCTCCTCAATCTATTTTCCAGGTCTGTTGTTTTCCCAATAAGATATTTGACATTTTTATCCATTGTTTCAATTTTTTGGTTTTGCTTGACTGATTCTTGGTGTCTCCTCGAGTCATTCACTTCTATTTGTTGGATTCTGATTTTTAATAATTAATTCTTAATTAATTTATTATAATTACATTATATTATTTTATATTATATCATATTTAATTTAAAATTTAATTTAAATACTTAATTATTTAATAATTTAATAAAAATAAATAATTAATATTAAATATTAAATAAATTAAATGAAAATTAAATTTAAATAAAAATAAAATAAAATTTAAATTTAAAATTTAAAAATTATATTATATTATAATTATAATAAATAATTATAAATTAATAATTAATTCTAATTTTAATTAAATTAATTAATTTAATTAATAAAGAAAATTCTAATTTTCTTCACTCACTTTCTAAACTATCTCTTTCTAATTGTCCAATTGAGTTTTTTAAGTGAGTTGTTTTCTTCTGTAGAAATTTTTTCCATTTTAGCAATTTTACTTTTTTTAGAGAGCTATTTTCTGTTTCCAGTTCACTAATTCTATTTTTCAATGATTTGATTTCTTTATCCATTCTGTCTTTAAATGAGTGGGATGACTTTTCTAGACTGTCTTGCCAAGCTTCCCTTTCCTTTTCCCACTTTTCTACTAGCTCTCTTGGTAAAGCCTTTTTAATTTCTTCTATGAGATTCATCTGTGCTGAGGACGTAAAGATATCCTTCTTTGGGGATTCACCTGGAGACAGTCTGTTTTTAGTCTCCTCAGAGTTTAAAGTCTGCTCTCTATCTAATAGAAGCTATCAATGGTTAAAGTCCGTTTAAATTTTTTGCTCATTTTGTCTGAGAAGAATCAAAGATAAACTAGTAAAGAAAAAAAGAAAAAAACCCCAAATGGAATCTGCTTTTTTTTGGGGGGGGGTGTTACAAACTTCATTTTGTCAAATTTCTTGGATAAATTTTGAAATCCAAGAACTATAGGTATCTTATAGAAACATATAAACCCAAAAGTCTTTCTCCCAATAATTAAATGATATGGACAAACAATTCTTAAAATATTTGAAAAGTATTAATATCTACATGAAAGTGCTCCAAATCACTACTAATAAAATGTTCTAAATTAAAACACAAATGAAGTTTCACCTCATAACCAGCAAATTGAAAAAAATGATTAAAAAAAAAAAGACAGTGTAGGAAAGTTTATTGAAAGGCACACCACTGGAAATGCAAATTAGCACAATCATTTTTAGAAAGCAGTTTTATATTATGCAAAATAAATTGACTAAAATGCCCATATATTTTTATTTAAATTCTTGGAATCAAAATGTATAGGCATTAATAAATTTAGTTACTCCAAGAAGCTTATTGATTTTTTTAAAAAGTGTGTACATACTGCAAAATATTTCTAGCAACACATGCTAACAAAGAACTAGAAACAAAATAAATATGCATCAATTAGAGAATGAGCAAGCAAATCGTAGTACATAATGGGTTTTCACTATTCCTAAATAAATGATGTACATGATGAATATAGGTCAGCATGGAAAAATTTACATGAATTAGTGGAAAAAATAAAAGAGGCAGACTTAAGAATATATATAATGATTATAATTCTAAAAATGGAAAGACCTGCCATAGATAAATGGAAAAATACCTGTTGAACTGTTTCAAAAGAACAAGCATGGCTCTAAAGAAAAGATTTGAGATTTTACCTTTCCCTACTCCTTTATAAAGATGATTTATCCATAGATATGAAACATTGTATATATGTTTAAATTTGGGGAGAATATATTAACCAGTTATGCTAATTTTTTTCTTTCCCTGTCTTTTCTTTTTCACTAAAAAAAAAATTCTTTATATAGGATAGTTAACTAGGAGTGAGAAAGTAAAGGGATGCTGGGAGAAGGGCTAGGATAAAATAATTTGAAAACAAATATTGTTGTTAAAATTAATTTATTTATATTATATAATAATATGTTATATATAATATAAATAATTTTAAAATAAGAAGAAATTAACACTGATAGATTATCAAAAGTATTATCTTTAAAATGATTGCTAAATGAATAATATATATAAAATTGAAAAACTTTATAGAAATTGAATCAATGAATCAGAATAGTAAGGGAGAAAATGAGATAGAGCATTGGACTTTGCTTATCAGTTGATCTGGATTTAAATCTTGCCTGCAGTAAGATAATTTTGTGACTGTGTACAAGTCATTTAAACTCTCAGTTTTATTTCCTATTTGGTCTTTATAGTGTAGTGCCCTTCCATTTCTAAATTGTGATTTTCTGAATGATAGACTATCAGTCAGGATGACCTGAAATTAGAAGTGTCAGTCATTTAGCCAGGAAGATAATTTGGCTCACAACACTCTAGTATTCTATACAGAACCAGATTAAAATGTAATTGGGAATTATTTAAAAAAATAAATAGGAATACAATAGAACATAGATAATATCACATTTTAAAAATGAAATCAGCAAAGAGCAAGGATCCATTATGTATGAATTAGTGGCCCCCAAACTGACACCCCAGTCTATATTATAACCCAGGGTATTGTGGCATTGGAAAATCCACCCTGAAGAAGGCTGAGGAAGGATCTAGTCAGAATCCATGGTTGGAGTGAAAACCAAACGGACAAATGGCTGGGAACTTGAACATGGAAACATAATTAGAATGGGTCATGTCACACATGGCTTCCATCTTCCCAAGAGTTGAGCTTACTTTGGGTCTCATCTTGGGGATCTGAGCCCTAAGGGATCAACTGCTCTCTTTTGACCTATGACAGAGAAATTTCAATTAATCAATCAAAAGGCTCTTTTTAAGGGTTTTTATGTTAGGCCCTGAATATAAATACAAAGAATGAAATAATCTCAAAATTTAAGGAAGTTCATATTTTAATAAGAGATAAATATAAGGAGAATAAATACAAGGTAGTTAAATGCAAGGCAGATTGGGGAGAGTTGGGGAAAGAGGGAAGGAAAGGCTTTATATGGGAGCTGTGCAGAGTTTGCCTGATGAAGAAATTGTACAAGGTAGACATGAGGAGAATTCATTCCAGACACAGAGGATAGCTAGTTAAAAAACAATGAGGATACCTGGAATGTCTTGTTTGAGGAACAGAGGGAAAGCTTATGAGATAAGCCACAGAAGTGGGAGAATAAGTAATATTTAATGAGACTTGAAAACAGGTCATCAAAAGTTTTAGAGAGCTAAACAGAGAACTTTTGTTTTATCCTAGAGCCTGTAGTGAGTTATAGGAATTTATTGATTAAGGAAGTAATGGAGATCTAGACTTAAAGAAAATCACCTTAGCAGTCATGTGCAGCATAGCCTAGAATGGGAGGGAGACCAATTAGGAAGCTATTGGAAAAATCTGGGCAAGCAGTGATGAAACCCTAGACTAGCTTTGTGAAGAGAAAGGTCCAAAGTAGAAAAAGAAATCATGAAGGAGAACATAACAAGCTTTGATTTTGATAAATCAAATAAAATATTGATTTCAATAAAATATTTAAAAATAAATATAAAATAAATAAATAAAATATTTGATTTCAATAAATCAAACTCAATAGTACTCCCCGAGGTGGAATATATTGATTATGAGCCTAAGACACTGGAAAGATGGTGGTATCTTCAACAGAGATAGGAAGTATGGAAAGAGGGTAGGTTTGGAGAAAGATAATGGATCTCAAACTAGATTTGGGGAAGATGAGTATGTTTATAGACAAATGAGAGGCATAAGAAGAAGGAAAGATTGAAATTCAGGGAATGGATGTTTTAAGAGCAAAGGTCTTTGTGGAAAGAAGGCATAATTGGAAGAAAAGGCAAATATAAGACCCTTCTCTTGAATAAAAGCTGAGATGTAGGCCATGATTAGGATTTCCCAAGTAGCATTTAACAAGGTCACAAACTTCTGCAAAGAAAGAGTGCTATTTGGATCTAGGATAGCTTTTCATTTACCTACACGAAATGAATGATACAAAGACTCACAGAAATTAATGACATATACGGAAACATAAAACAAGCAAATATCCTATTGATCATTGTTCTCTCACTATGAAGCCAGCCTTGGCCCATGCTCTCTTCTTACAAAGCAAGGATCTACAACTCCATTGCCTGGGTTCCTGGAAAATACAAGTTTTTCCATGTCTCTCCTTAGATTTCATTTAAGAGGATTGACACCTGGAGGCAACCTTAGTGATCATCTGGGGAAATAGTTAACAAATTAAACAAATAGCATGAACAAACTGAGATGGTGTTACTCTGATTTTCTAAGTCAATATGCCCCTCCAAAGGATTTTGAACACTTTTGTGGCCCCCATATCTCTTTATGGATCACACCACTGATTTACTTCCAGCCCTTAACTGGGTAGGAGCAAGTTTCTACTCTTTTTCCCATTACTTTGCTAGGAAACTCCTAAAAATGCCTCTATATGTGTCACACACACACACACACACACACACACACACACACACCCCTTCTCTCACTGCTTAACCTTGATGGAAGCCCTTTTTTTTTCCTGTATGCTAAGCATATATATACACACTTTTATTTTTTTATTTTAATTTTAATAGCCTTTTATTTACAGGTTATATGTATGGCTAACTTTACAGCATTGACAATTGCCAAACCTCTTGTTCCAATTTTTCCCCTCCTTCTCCCCACCCCCTCCCCCAGATGGCAGGATGACCAGTAGATGTTAAATATATTAAAATATAAATTAGATACACAATAAGTATACATGACCAAACTGTTATTTTGCTGTACAAAAAGAATCGGACTCTGAAATATTGTACAATTAGCCTGTGAAGGAAATCAAAAATGCAGGCAGACAAAAATATAGGGATTGGGAATTCAAAGTAATGGTTTTAATCATCTCCCAGAGTTCTTTCGCTGGGCGTAGCTGGTTCAGTTCATTACTGCTGATGGAAGCCCTTTGTTAAGACACCTGAATCTAGCCAAAGCTTCTACCTGGACATGTTCTCAATCTGGCTGTAAAGTCTCATTCCAGAAAGAAGATGGTAGTTTCCCTTTTTCAAATGTTCATCCCTTTAGTTAAGGATGGGAGAAGAAATCTCCAAAAACAAAACCACTCATAATCCTTTCTACCATCCCTAGATTTTAGCTTAAAAGAAGATCCTAAATTAAGGAATGAATGGGGCAATAATGTCCAACTCTTATTTAGCAGATGAAACAGGCCCAAATGTGAAATTGTCCAAAAGTCACCCTAGTGCAATGTCAGAGTCTGGATACACCCCCAGCTTCTATGCCCACTGAGCCCTCATACATAGAAAATCTTAGAAGGATTCCCAGAGGCCCATGCTATGGATGGGGAATAGAGGAGGTGACTGTAAGTTTCACTAGTACAGGTTCTGCAACCCCTGAGCACAAAGTAGGCCACCCACTGCATACACCTAGGTCAGACCCTGAAAGGAACAGATTTTTCCTTTGAAAACCTTTGCCCTCATCTCCAGTTCCATGCAAAACTGGCCACCAGCCTGTCACAGGTCTCAGGACACAGGAGCAAGGTCCCAGAACCCAAGCTTTCCTGAAATTTTACTCTTAGAGAAGGTACCTCCTGCTTGGTGGTTGGTAATTTTGTTCTACCTCCTCAAACTGGATTGCCTCAGATGAGTTTGCTAGGCCACATAGGCCCTCTTAGGCAACAGCTGATCCCAGAAGACCAGCCAATTGGAACCAGCTTTAGCTAATTAGTGAGGGCTTAGACTTGAGGGAAACAAGGCAGATAATTCTGTGGCATCTCCCAGAGTTCTTTGGGGCCCTGGACAAAAGACATGCTTAGTTCCCTTAACAATATAGTAACTACTTGGACAGCAACCAATCAATCAAATAGGTCTCTGTCAATCAATGGCAGATGGGGAGAAAATGTCAACTCAAAGAAATGGCTTGATCCTAATCTCCCAGTTAGTAAAATGTCAGGACTAAGATAATTTTTTTTCTCTTCCTGCAACATTCTAACCAGTCCTCCCAACTCTCCTCCTTCATATACTCCTGTTCTGAAAACTCAGGAGGGACTGCAGGCCATAGAGGTGGGATGGAGGAGAGGACAACTGTCCTCGAGTTAGGACCCTGCATGACTGGATCACCTGAGGCCATGGTCTCCATCCTGAGACTCACAGAATGCCCGAGTTAAAAACAAAACAAACAAAAAGACCTCAGGACACCCAAAGGCCAAATCAGAAGACTTCCTCTACAGGGCCCAAAAGGTGTTCCCAGCTTGGACCCTGAACACCTCCAGCTCAAATCACTAGTTTCCAAAAATCCAACCTAGGAAAACATGTCCTGAAACTAGCTAAGAATGGTGTCAATTTCATGTCCTCCTCAGGGTCTGGTCTGAGACTGTTTACCCACATATAAAATCTAAACTGAGCTGGTAGTGTTATCAAGCTTACCAACCCAGATTATGTGATAAAAGCTAGCTCAAACCTCATAGCTCTAAGAAAAATATCTAATTAGGAACCTCTAGACCAAAGCCTTTATAGTTTCCATGCTCCTTGTTGTACCTATTTCTTCAGATCAGGAATTTGATTTAACACTGTCAACCACTGAAAGAAGGGGAATATAAGAAAATCTAACTTGTAGGATGTGCCTTCTTGTTAAAAATATTTTTAATGTAATTATTTCAGCTAATGTTTAAGAGTTTTTCGTAATGGCATTTTCTAAAAAATACACTTACCAATTAATCCATTTATTTACACTCACTATTCACTTTGGCTGTATTCCACCCTAAGGAGGATAAGAAAAGTAAGATATACTTCTATATACCAATGTTCTATATGTTTGCACCTAACAACAGTGCACTTTGCTGGCCAAGATGACTTGTTGGCCTAAGTCTGATGGCCATGTAAATAAAGTACCCAAAAGATGGTAATTTTACTAAAATTGTAAGAAAAGGCTCTGATAAACTTTCGAATGGACTAAGGATATTATTCCAGATTGTATTCAATGAATTTTCATAGCAAATACATTTAGTGCCAACTCCTGCTTGTTTGCTGGGGTTAGGGCTCACTATTTACCTTCTATAGTTGCATTGGAAACTCACAGCTAGTCTGTTGGATCCACTAGCCTTGGAACTAGGGATGAAGTTGCTGTATTTGTCTAAGAACTTCCCACTAGATTCCCTAGGAGCATGGAAATGTCTCTGCTCTGGGTCTCCATGAGCTACATGAGCTACACTGTGCTGAGTTGATTTGCCTTCCCACTTTCTCCACCCCACCCCTGCCCAATTGAGAAAGATCTTTCCAGTTCTTCTAAAAATACATTCTCTGGAAATTTGTTCACTCCAAATATTTGTGGGTGTTGTACCCAAAACTAATCAGACAGTTGATCTGATGTTGATTCTGAGGAAGTCAGAAGAACAGACCTGTCTACTTTGCCATCTTGGATCCATCCCATGGATAAAATTTGAAAGTTCTGAATCTTAAAATCAATTAATTAATTAGACTGGCCAATAATCCACAAAGTAATGGTCAATGGTCTTCTCAGTGACCAAAGACAAAAGACACCATTTCATGTCACTTAATCTGTTTTGTTTTGACCACCCTGGACAAGCAAATGCCAACCAACCATGATTGATGCATATTCCATTAGGTTCTAAAAGTCTTCAGCCCTTTCTCCATTACTTTCATTAAAGGAGGAGGTCTGGTCATGAGATTTAATAGCCTCCAAAATCTAGTCAGGAAAACCATGTTTTGGTTTAATTTCTCCTTTGTGAGCCATATGTCCAAACTTAATGATGAGAATAAGGTCACTGGAGTAGTTTCTAGATAGACATTGACCAGCTAGTTTGGCTTTTGCATATGGGAAAACAGGCCAGAGAATTTCTGATGGTTGGAATATGATCCCAGCCAGTTTCAGGAAAGTTTTACTATGTAGCTAAAGGAAAAAATAAGAATTTAAGAGAAGGGAATAATTGTAAATTAATATTAATAAAATAAATTTAATCATTTCCTTCATCACCCACCATATGCCCTTGGATTCACTGAGAGAATGCATTCTCTTCAATAGATAACTGTAGACGAATATTCATTAGAGACTTTAACTATCAGGTTAACTATTTTACAAGTAGAAGGTCAAAGGTGACGAGAAGAGAGATTGACGAAATCGACAGAAGATGGGGCTGCCCTTTGGCAAGCTGATCTCAGAGAATAATGATCTATGGGGAGGAGAGGAAGGTCAAGTGGCTCTTGCTCAGTACCCCATTCTTACTGTCCATGTCATCAGTCCATCATATCTCAGGGCTCAGACACCTCAATCACCTTTGTGATTTCTGAGAGCATCTCCTAATGAACCTCCAATGCTCTGAAGATTCTTCTTGCATTCTGATCAGACTGATCCTCAGAACAGCTGCTTCTAGCAGATCTGCTTTCCAGTGGTCAATTGCAGAGATTCCTTTTTTTTTTTTTCAAATCTCGCAAAGCAGATCTCAAAAAATGTGATACATTTGAAATTTGCTTTGACAATAACTAGATCCTGTGGTAAGAGCTAACTAAAATCTAATAGCTCATAAGATCAGTTTCCATGCCCTGCTGCATCTATTCTTATTTAAATTAGAACTTGATTTAGACACTGCCAACCAATATAAGAGGACTGACTTAGAGAATGTGATCTTTAAAAAAAAATTCACTCTAGCTATTCACTCCAGTTATTTACTCTAATTCATTTTTTGGCAACTATTCCTGCCTTAGGAGAATGAGATGGGTAAGGATCTAATTTCAGATGCATCTAAGTAACAAAACTCTTTGTAGGAGGATAATTTGCAGACTATGTTTGATGTCAACATAAATGAATGACCAAAAGATGGTAGTTTATAGAAATTGTAAAGAACTCTGTAATAAGCTATCTGAATGGACTAAGGAAATTATTCCAGATTGTATTCAATGAATTGTCTTATAGCTGAACACCATGTTCAACTGAACTACATTCCTTTTCTTTAAGACAAAATTGAAAAACTTGATTTAATTTATAAATAATATAGTAATGAGTTACACATTGGTCCCAAAATCACTATAAGGACCCTACCTATATATCATAATAATAATAGGCAAACAAGGCCAAGAACTTATATCTATTTAGTTGTGTAGGGTATTGAAAGAAGTATAATTCCAGACTGAATCATTTTGATCTTACTAGGTATACCTACATCATATATTAGCTTAGATGGCTTTAGCCTTGGTCTGTAGATAAAAAAATTGAATAGTGTCATTTTTCTAGGCCATCTCCAGATTTTAGAAATTTGCCTAGAAGCAAAAATCACAATTATAATGAGGAAAATGATCTCCTAATTTTGTTAGTTATATAGGCCAAAATTTCTGAAACTGTGGGTTGCTATCTGATATGGCTATATAACCAAATGAGGGGTGGAAAATTTGAATTAAAAGGCATCAAATATTTGACCTAGATTTAATTTTGATGTAAAAGTAAAAAGCTATATTATCTGTTTGTATGCAAATTAGCATTTGTCTTAATAAATGGTAAAATTATTATACAAAGAATTGTTTTCAAATAAATTTGTATTACTTATTATCAGCATATGTTTCCATTATATACCATATACTCAGGTGTCTAAAAATTTCTCTGGTGAAAGAAGATTGAGGGAAAAGTTTAAGATACTTGATGCAGAGAGCAAATTATATTAGTAAAACATCATAGAATCCCCACATGGGAAAAATTTGCTATTCAAGAGGAATGCATATTGGGAAATTGAGTTAGGAGACTATCTCAGGCCACCACTGAGTCACCTCCCAGATTCCCTTGAAACAATAGAACTCACTGAAAATCATAGAGGCTCACTTAGCATTTCTTGATTGCAGAATTGAGATAAATGAAAAGCCTGAGGGAAGAGTTTCTGGAATTAATAAAAATTTAGTAGTATTTGATTACAAAAAATGATTGCCAGTGGCATCTTCTGTAACCAAAAATAAAACCATGGAGATCACTGAATGCTTAAATACTTTTGGAAAGGGTTGCCCTGAAATCAACTCTGATGGTGGGGAACCTTCAAATGAGGAGGAGGCCAAACCTTCAGCTCCTGATGCTGATCATGAAACTCACCTCCCCAGACAAAAGGGACCCATCCATCCAGACCACCGGATGCTCCTCACCTCCATTAGCGATAAACTCAGTGGAGAGCCAAGGATTAGAGCTACCAATCATCCTAATTACTTTCTGTTTATACTCTAAAGAGCAGTAAAATCTTCCAGTTTGATGAGGTCCTGCCCAAGACTTAGGAGTATATTCCTGAGGATTTGGGGCATCTCATCTATTAGCAATTTGATTCAGAAACTAATTGCTTGACCTAGAAGCTGATTGCTTAATGAGGAAATAAAGAGAAAAAATAGGACAATCCTAATTTAATAATGTTGTTAAAAATAATAGAAAAATGATCACTCGTCTCACTACTATCACTACTATTGCAGTCCCATAAAATTTTAGTTTACATAGCAAGTTGTACTAATAATCCTTAGAGACTAATTTAAATTACTCTCATATTGCTACAATAAAATCAGTTTGTCAACTGATTAAATAATATAACATTTTCAAATATTGTTTTTCTTTTCACTCTTTTCCTTCTTTCAATTCATTCATAATGTAATCTAAAAGAAGGTGCTTTCCTTACATGTGTTACACTAATTTACCAACTTTCACGATTTAAGAAAATGTAAAAACTTGACAATATTTACAGTATCATGAAAAAGAAATTCAGTACTAATCAGATGATATTAATTTAATTTAATATATTTCCAAATCTCCTGGCACAGTGTGAAGATCGTGTATTTTTAAATCAGCAGGAGTCAGAAATTCAGGTTAGGGGAAAATCGTCAGTCTTTATTCCTCAGTGAAGAAGGATCGGAGGGAAGAGAATCGGGCGATAGCAATTGTGCAGCTGAGTCAAGAAGCGCTCGAACCGCAGCTTCACACAAATCCAGCAGCTCGGAGTCTCAACCCAGGCCCAATTCTCTCCCAGCTTCTTCCTGTCCTCTCTGCCTCCACCCACCAAAATCGTCATTTCCTATACAACACATCAGGACTTGCACGGAGAGTGGGCAGGGGCCATTCTTTATCCAATCATGTATATGAATAGAGTATAGCCCAATTACTATTTGGCCTCACGTACTTGGGACCTCAGTGCATCAACTCAAACCTCAGCCCATTACACACAGGAAATCATTCATCCTATCACTTGGAGTTACTCTCCAGTTGAGATGGAATCCTTCCTTGACAGAAGCTGATTTGTACTATGAGCTGATTTACAAACCTCCTTCCAGTTAGGTATGAAGCTATCTTTTTCCTTCTCTGACTCTTGTAACATTTGGATTTAAGTATGAGAGTTCTTACATTATCTTACCAGCAGAGCTAAAACAAACTGCAAATAATAAATCTTAAACATTGTATCAGATGAAGCAACAAAGAACACTTTTGAGATCTTATTTTAATCCCATGAAATTAAAACTTCCCCAAACAGTATCTTTTAAACTGCTCTTGAAAGCTGATTTCTAAACTAATCGAATTAGGCAGATTGTTTTTCTGTTGTTACCAGGTTTCAATATAAGTATCCAATTAATGTTACAGGAACAGTTCTAGAAAATACATCCAAAGCTTGAATAACAGAGATTCATAATGTAATTATTAGGTTAGGTCAAAGTTCCAGGGAGCAGCCACTTTTCCCCAGGTGAAATCTTGAATTTTCCCAGAAGAGAAAAAGAGTTCATGATTCTCAATTTGTATAGAATATTCAGTGAACATCACACTAATCAGCCTGTTCAGAGGGCTTAATGTACATAATGTGTTTAATAAAAAGATATCAAAAAACATCAGGAAAGGAGGGCAAGCATAACTGCAGGATGTTTATGTGGCCTCTCACATAGAAGATGGGAGAAGGGTCATCAGCCCTTCAGCACAGTTACAAAGACTATAAGCCTGAGGTAATTCTGCCTGACAAATTCCTATGTAAGGAGGCAGGATGGGGAGCCCTAACTGCACAGGAAATACCTTTCCTAAGGTAAGATTTAGGGAAACTTGGATACTGTGTCCCAAGGCTTGCTTTGTTGAGGGTGGCAGACTGGCTGATTAGTTTCTGGGGGGAAGTAGAGATGGGGAGCAAGAGAGTCAAAGGGAGCACTTATCAGACTCTTCAGGGTCTGCTCTGGACCCGATTTCTTCCAATGGTAGCTCTCTTAGATGCTCAGCGAGTTGTAGGATTGGTCCTGATGGCACTAAAATTCAGAGAGCAGGAGCCCTGGTTCCATTGACCTTCTCCAGACCTTCTCAACATGGACTGACCAGTGGAACCCAGGGGCCTGGATTCAATATTCCTGGATCTGTGGGCTCAGAGGGCCTGAGGGCTGGGCCAATCCAAACTCTTCCATTTGCTACCAGGTGGTCTGAGCTCGTCCCATCTGCCAGATGAGGGTTGGTCATTATTGCTCCATCTCCTCATCTAAGATCTTTTCAGCTGGGAGCCTGGGATATCAGAGAGAATTATTGGCAAGTTGAGGGGTGACGGCAGCTAGGGGCAACCGTCTGCAAGGGGCGACGGTCTGCAAGGGGCGACGGTCTGCGAGGGGCAATGGCAGTGAGGGGCGACGGCAGCGAGGGGCGACCGTCTACGAGGGGCAACCGTCTGCGAGGGGCGACGGCAGTGAGGGGCGACCGTCTGTGAGGGGCGACGGCAGCGAGGGGCGACCGTCTGCGAGGGGCGACCGTAGCGAGGGGCGACGGCAGCGAGGGGCGACGGCAGCGAGGGGCGACTGGCAGCGAGGGGCGACGGCAGTGAAGGGCAACCGTCTGCAAGGGGCAACGGCAGCGAGGGGCGACCGGCTGCAAGGGGCGACCATCTGCGAGGGGCGACAGTCTGAGAGGGGCGACAGTCTGAGAGGGGCGACAGTCTGAGAGGGGCAACCGGCTGCGAGGGGCGACCGGCTGCGAGGGGCGACCGGCTGCGAGGGGCCATGGTCTGAGAGGGGCGACGGTCTGAGAGGGGCGACGGTCTGTGAGAGGCGACGCTCTGAGAGGGGCGACCGTCTGCGAGGGACGACCGGCTGCGAGGGGCGACCGGCTGCGAGGGGCGACTGGCAGCAAGGGGCGATGGCAGCGAGGGGCGATGGCAGCGAGGGGCTGCGAGGTGTGACCATCTGCGAGGGGTGACCGTCTGAGAGGGGCGACGGCAGTGAGGGGCGACAGTCTGAGAGGGGCGACCATCTGTGAGGGGCGATGGCAGTGAGGGGCGACCACCTGCAAGGGGCGATGGCAGCGAGGGGCTGCGAGGTGTGACCGTCTGCGAGGGGCGACCGTCTGCAAGGGGCGACTCTCTTCAAGGGGCGGCAGTCTGCAAGGGGCGACGGCAGTGAGGGGCGACGGTCTGAGAGGGGTGACCATCTGTGAGGGGCGACGGCAGTGAGGGGCGACTGTCTGCAAGGGGCGATGGCAGCAAGGGGCTGCGAGGTGTGACCTTCTGCGAGGGGCGACCGTCTGCAAGGGGCGACTGTCTACAAGGGGCGACCGTCTGCAAGGGGCGATGGCAGCGAGGGGCTGCGAGGGGTGACCGTCTGCGAGGGGCGACCGTCTTCGAGGGGCGACCATCTGCAAGGGGCGACCATCTGCGAGGGGCGACCGTCTGCGAGGGGCGACCAGCTGGGAGGGGCGACCGGCTGTGAGGGGCAGCTGCAGCATTTGTAGGAGATTCCTGCCAAAGGAATGGGACAAATGTTAGGAATTTTCTCCTGCCCTGTGAAAAGCTGGCACTAACTCAGTGTTACACACACAGAAATGAGAGCTACAAAAACATACAAAAAGATCCCCGAGGATATCGACTTACAAAACCACAGAACATCATATATTTCATCATACTTTTCATTTAATTTGTTACCTATTTCCCAGTTTGACCAATAAAAGTATCATTTACCTTCATTGGAATCTAAGAAAACCTATCCTAGAGATCCTTTAAATAATTGCCCCAAAACTCAAGAAGGAGAGAGATCCGGGACTGATAAAGGGTCTTTGTGTGCACAACTGCTAGTCTTTAACTAAGGGGACAAGTAGGCTGCCAATAGGGATTTCTGAGATCAGGTGAGAACTCCCATCCCAAATCCTTTCCAGAGCCTACAAACAAACCCAGTCTGAGGAACTCCTGATTGGAGGCAGCTTCGGCAGGACCAGCTCCAGCCCATTTCTGTAAGGCCAAAGGTAAGGGGAAGCCCTGTTTAAATTTCTTGGGCTTCAATGAACCCACCTTGTATATCCTTGGGGTTAGGAGGTTGAGGATGGTTGGATGGCAATCCAGTTCCTGGAGGACCTTGGGGTTGGAGATCAGGAAGATGAAAAGGAGAATGGTTAATTTCCCTTAAGATTCTGACCTAGACTTGAAGCTGTGTATTTTATAATGGAAGTGTTTGCTGAAGAGCTTGCCGCAGGGGACTGCTAAACTGAAAGGGAAGGAATTGGGATCCCTGGGTCTAACAAGAATTACCTGATCAAACATTTCTTCTCCTGCACTTCAAGTTCCCTGTCTGTAGAATGGATGATCAGCCAATGTTGTTTGTCTTTCTGTGACCTGGAGCCAATAAGCAGGGGACCCAGGTGTACATCTTACCTCTGCGCATTCTTTTGTGTCACTGTGACATTTTAAGTTTCTGACTTGGGCATGAAGTAAATATGCTCCCTTCTTGACTGCAAGGGAGTCTGTGGAGCTGTCTCTAGATGTGGAGTCGTCTCTGGATGTGGAGCTAAGGAGCTGGTGGTTCTTTTGATGCTTACTATTTAGAGGCTCTCAGATGTCCTTTGCTTTCTCTAAGGATCAGATTTCTCTTCATAAATGTGGGTGTGGGAGAAGTAGGTGGACCCAATAGGGCTTCTAAGGCCCCGTCTGGATCTTTCTCTGTGTTCCTTAGGAAAAAAGCATTATGGCTGATTGCCATGGGTAGAGAGACAGAGCTCACCTGCAGTAATATGGAAGGTGCCATATTTTAGTACTGAGAGCATTAGGGCATGTCCGGAGGAGGGCATCTACAGGAGCAGCACCTCAGATTCCTGTTCTAGGGGTTGAAGGAGCATAGGATCTTTACCTTGGAAAAGACTTGTAGAGACACAGCTATCCTCAGATTGTGTCCATGAAAAGCAATGTACTTCCTCCTTCTGTCCTAAGGGCAGAACTAGAAGCAACAAAAGGTAGAGGGAAATCAAAACTTGATGTCAGGGGGAACATTCTGTGTCTGAGACTTAAAGTTTTACATACCTTCAGGACCCTTCAGATCCCTTCAGGACCACAAGAAAATGGATGATGTACTTTACAAAATGAATTGTTTGGTTCTTGAGGAACAAACAAGTAGAACAGCCCTACCAAATTCTCCTGCAGAACCTTCAGATACCATCTCTTCTCTTTGTACATTCTGGATTCCTTGATACTCAAAGGGATCCTCTGGCCTACCCTCCACATTTCCATTGAGTCCTCCCTCCTCAGGGGCAGTGATGGAAGGCCAAGGCATAGAAAATGTGCTAGCTCTGGCACTGATGAGCAATGAGCCTGCTCACCCATTTGCATGAACAAAGCAAAGAGCACTCTACTGGAAAGAGCCCACTTCAAATCCTTCCCTGATTCCTGGCACACCCATGAATGTGGAGAAGGCATTCCCCTCTCGGTGGAGCCTGGGGCTCCAGATGTCCTTTGACATCTCAAAGTCTGAAACTACTGAGACTTTCCAGTTTTAGAAAAGGTGCCCAGCTGTAAGGCAAGAGCAGAGAGAAGTGCTAGTGTCAACGAGATTCCATTTTCATACCTCTCCCTAAAATTTTGACATTGGTCACATCAGAATTTTCTTGGGCGTAAAGGTGTGTAATGATGCTCCTGAAAGTTCAACTCTGATTATTCCCTTCATGTCAGACTCCAAAGGAGGAAGGCACCCAGTCCAAAAGGTGATAAGAAATGAAAGGCAGGCTAAATCACTGTTTACAACCTAGCTTCTTAACCTGTGGTTTGGGATCCCGTATGGGTTCTCGGTGTGGGGATTGGAAGATAATTTATCAATGAATGTTTAATTTGTATACCTATTTTATATACCCGTATCTATAGAATCACAAAAATTTCTCAGCCAAAAAGGGGTCACAAGTCAAAGTTTAAGAAGCCCTGGTTTAGAGAAATGGACATTAAACGAAGTCTGAGGTACTACATTAATCCTTTTGGATTGGCTAATATGACAGAAAAGTACAATGATAAATGTTGGAGATATTGGAAAATTAGAATGCTAATCCATTGATGGAGTTGTGAAGTGATCCAGCTAATCTAGAAAGCAATCTAGAACTGTGTCCAAAGAGCTATAAAACTTCATATCCTTTAATACAAAAGTACCACTAACTTGTTCTGTATCCTAAAGAGATCACCAAAAAAAGGGAGAGGCCCACATTTACAAAATATTTATAGCAGCCCTTTTTGTGGTAGTAAAGAATTGGTAATAGAGGAAATGCCCATCAATTAGGTAACAGCTGAATAAATTAGAGTATGTGCATCTAAATGGAATACATTTGTTTTATAAGAATGAGCAGGCAGATTTCAGAAAAACCTGGAAAGATTTAGATGAACCTCCTTCGAGTGAAGTGAGCAGAATCAGAAGAACATTGTACACAGTATAAAGCAACATTGTGTGCGATGATCCATTATATGGCTAAGAGCTAAATCTAATACAATTCCAGTGGACTCATGATGGAAAATACCAACCACATCCAGAAATAGAGCTTCTAAATTCAGATAGAAGCATACTGTTTTCACTTTTTCTTTCTCGAATTTCTCTTTTGTTCTGATTCTTATTTGATAATGACTAAAGTAGAAGTGTTTACTATAATTCACATATAATTTATACCAGATTGTTTACTCTCTTAGAGAAGGGAAAGGAGGGAGGGAGGAAGAAAAATTTGGAGCTCAAAATCTTTTGAGTTTTCAACAGTCATCTTTATATGTAATTGGGAAAAAATAAATAAAATAAAAAAGGTTTAAAAAATGCAGAACATGGCTCAAGGTGGAACCCAACATATCTGACCTGTTTCCTTGAACCTTCATCTTTCCACAGGATCAGAGGATAGCACCCAGGCCCTGGGTATACCCCCTTCACAATCAGTGTGGGGTGTCCAGAGTGCTAACCATTTCTTTTGTCTCCTACAGCCCGTGGAAGAAGGCAAGGACCTTAGCCTTCTATACCCCAAGGGGATGCATGGAGCCCAAAGTCCATTTGAGTCCTACCAAGTATTTGAACCTCCTCTGATACCCAGATTATGAGGGAAGCCAAATAGAGACCCTGTAATTTACAATATAGACAATTGTTTACACAAAGCAGCTTGCAGAGAAACTGCATCCAGTATCAAAGTAGGCTCTCTTTGGAAGACTTGTTCTGATCTAGCAAGGAAGTCGATGAGAAAAGACAGTATGACCCCATTCCCTGCCCATTTATGAGGGTTTGGAAAAAGTTCTACCCTGCACACCTGTCTAGTATAGAAGCCCTAGACATGAAATACTGTGTAGTCTGAGAATCTTAGGTCTAGTCTCTTCTCTCCACAATCACCAGGAAAAGGACCAACATTTTAGAGGCTATGAACCCTCAGGTAAGTACTGGAAAAAGGGATTTAGTGCTGCTCTCCTGTTCAGACAGGACACCTTAAGGGAACCAAGAGTACTTGCTCTTACTGTATGACACAAGCAGACACCATCAGTCAATTCCTTTCCCTGGTTTCTGTTGGAATCCTAGTGTCAACTCAACTTGAAACAAGGTGAAAACTCAAGGGTAATGTCAGAATCCTGGTGTTAACTCAATAGAATTGATACTGTGCTTATTGGTTCACACCTTAGAGTGAATCCTTACAAGGTGATAAGTTGCTAATACTGATAGAATGCTTGTGTTCCCACCTTTAGAGAGCTCATAAATATCTAAGAACTCAATGGAGTTCACATGTTTGGGAGATTTCAGAGAGTATGCTGGGAGATATCCCACAATCCCACTCTCAGAGAAGTAGCATAAATACAGTTCCAGTGAGCAACTCAAGAGCAAGCATTGTTTCCATCAGTTGTACTTAGTACCTAGTTCAAGTTCTGGCCCAAAATAACTCTTTCTAAGATTAAATCAACTCCAATGGCTTAACACTTTGTAAAGATTCCAACAGGTTTCCCGTTTGGGAAATAATACATAAAGTCCTGTGGTCCATCTGGAGTTCCTTTGGGGTCTGGACTGGGTGTGGGGAGAGCTGAGAATAGGCCTTCAACCATTTCTATTCCTTTACTTTTCTTGTCTGTCTCATAGGAGCATAAAGTTGGAATCCAACACCTGGGGAGGTGCTTCCTGCCTGCATCACATGCTATCCCAAGTAATAGTTTGGAATGTAACCTCCATTGTCCACTAAAGAGAACAGATACAGTAATCAGGTGATCCCATTTTATATACATTCCAAACAATGACAAACACCTCCAAGTTATACCCTGGTTAAGACTCAGTGCTTCCTCCCATCATCCTGAATCAAGAGACATAGGAGAACATCTCCCAAGATTTACCCCCAAAAATCCCATGGACCTCAAGCCTCATTGTCTCCATCCCCAACCAGTATCTCTTCTACATGTCCCAAATCAAGAGACATAGAAATACATTCCACAAGGTCTGTAACGTGAGCTATCATTGACTCCCAAGGTGTCTCATTTTGATCTGAAATCACTTCACGCATGAGACTTTTTTTTTTTTAACATCTACCATCACTCATCCTGAATCAGCCCATATCACTTCCTCATATCCAGAATCAAAATAGATGAAAACTGCTCCCATAAATCAATTTCAAAATATTCTTTCTACTATTAATATTTTTAACATCATGGAAGATGAAAAGAGATGTAAATTTAGCTTTCAAGATCAATTTCAGAGAATCATGTCTACTATTACCCCTTTAATCAACATGGTCTCTGAAGAGCAAGTTGTATCTTATATCTGTATCTTATTATAATAGCTTAGATGTTCTCTAACCTTAGCCTGTGAGTTAAAGATTAAATATTGTGTTCATCTCTTCTACTGACCATTTGTTGTGGTTATAGAAATTTGCAATAGAAGGAAAAATGGGGGGGTGGGGCGGGGAGCCAAGATGGCAGAGAGGACAATTTCTTTCTTTTTTTTTTTCCTGACCTCTTCCTACAACCTTCAGACTAGCTCATCAGTTCTGGACCTCTTTCCCTTAGATGTGATTAATATCAGAACAAATATTTAAGGATCTCTACAATTTGAAAAACCAGCTGAGGGTCATCTGCAGATGTTATGAACAAATTCCTTAGCACTTAGTTGTCTGTAAATCAATCATTTCCTATGTTTTCTTGGTTCAGTTACTAGCCTGCTCTCGCAAGGCTCTCCTTGAATGTTTCAGTTCCCAGGATCCCTGCCCTCAGTGATTCCTCTATACACATTTTCACTTCATATAATGGCTAAAGATCCTTAGGATGCAATCTGTTGGGAAGCAGAGGTCACTAACTGCAGGATGTTCAAGCTCAGAGAATTCCTTCAATGGAAGTCTAAAAGGACATGAGTGAGTGGAACAGAATTTCCCAGATGGAAAGACTCTTGAAGGTCAGGGTTGGAAGCCACATGGAGTATCAAAGAAAGAAATGGTATTGCGTACTTTTGGTCAAGGCTCTCCTTTCAGAAAGGAGTGATTAATAACCCCTTTTCCTGAGTTCCTGAAAAATAGGTTTTTATGTCCCTTTAGACTCCAATGAAGATGACTGATACCTGGAAGGGACCTTAGTGGTCATATCTGAAAGTAGATAATAATAAAAAGTAAGATGAAATACAGATTGCTACTGTGTGGTTTTTCTGAGCCAATGTACATATCCATGTATCATATAAAAGATCAGGGATCTTTTTGCACCTTTTTCTGGACCTCATTTCTAAGTGAGACATCACCAATTTAGTCCCAGCCTTTCACTGGGCAGGAGAAAATTCCTAGTATCTTTTCCATTCCTTTAGCAGGAAACCCCTACAAAGCCACTTACATCCACCGTGAGAAAAGTACTTAATTAGCACAAATTGCTGACAACTGAATCTAGCCAAAGCCTCTATGTAGGCATGTTCTCACTATTCCTATAAAGACCCCTGGAGAAAAAGAAGCTAGAGTAAATTTTTAAAATTTCCATCCCTCTCACCAATTAAGACAAGGAACCCTCCAAAAAGAAATTGTAAATAATCCAATCTACCCTCCCTTGAGTTTCCAGTTGAAAAGAGAATCCTAAATTAGCAAATGGTTAAGGGCAATAGTGTCCAAACTCATTGGACAGGGAAAGAACCTGAAACTAAACATGAAATTGTCTAAAAATCACCCCAGTAGCAATGGCAAGTTTAGATACACTCCCTAGTTTCTATGCCCACTGAACCCCAGTACACAGAAGTTTAATTCCAGAGCCTTGCTGGAGATTCACCAATCCATTTAATGCAATGGCTGATCTACAGAAGGGGTGATATCAATGAAACCCAGGGCTCCTGGATCCTCTGACCTTCAGTTTCGCCAAGACCAATCCTTCAACTCCCTAGGCATATAGTAGGGCCAACTAGCATACACTAAGTCCCATCTAGTCAGTCATTCAATGAAAGGAATTACATAACTCTCCCTTTGACTCCCTTGCTCCCTACCTCAATTCCTTCCAGAAGCTGGTCAGCCAGCCTGCCACCCTCAACATACCTGGGGACACAGCCCCAAGATCCCCAGAACCCGGGCTTCCCTGAAATTTTACCTTAGAGAAAGGGCCTGCCGGTGGCTTCTTCCAGATGCCTTCTCAAACAGGTATTAGCTCGGGCTCATAAAGGCCAGCTTATTGGAATCAGCCTTAGCTGATTTTTTAGTGAGGACTGAATAGACTTGAAAGGAACAAGGCAGATATACCTTCTCAAAGTTCCTTGGGGCCTTAGAGAAAAGATATATTTAGCTCCTTGAAACAAACTGTTAAGTACCTACTTGGAATCAGTCATTCAATTTAGTGTGTAACTCAATTGATTCTAAGTAGAGAATTTACTCAGTTCAATCAAGTGGGCTTGAACAGTAACTAAATGTTCCTTAGTTTAAATTCCTTTTTTTCTTCTTCTCCAGGTGCCAGACAGCAACTCCCCCATACACACCTATTCTGAAGGCTACAGAGAGGGGTATAAGGTAATTATTCTTTTTATCTTTTTCTACAATTTTTCATCATACTCATTTCTACCCCAATCTTTCTTTCATACCATCCAATTACTAATGGCAATCTTAGACATATAATTTATATTTCTACATCTAAAATTTAAAGTTTTTTTTCCTATTGAGTCCCCTGAAATTGGTCTTTAATATTGACATTATATTTCTCTTGAGTCTTGTAAATCAAATTTTCTATTAAGTTTCTATTAAGTATTCAGGTCTTTTTTGCAAGAAAATCCTGAAAGTCTGGCAATTCATTAAATATCATTTTTTTCATTATTATACTTAATTTTGCTGGAGGTAACATTTTTGGCTACAACCCCTATTCTTTTCCTCTTTGACATATATTGTTCCAAGACCACCTTTTAATGTAGCCATTGTTAGGTCTTCTGTGATTCTAACTATGGCTTCACTATATTTGAATTTTTTCTGGTTGCTCATAATTTCTCTTTCAGTAAAGGGTCTCAGAATTTGGCTATGATATTTCTATAAATTTTCTTGTAAAGATCTCTTTCAAGTAGTGATTGGAAGATTTTTTTTCCCCTATCTCTACTTTCCCCTTTTGTTCTAACACTTCAGGACAATTTTCTTTAATTTTTAATTTTTTTTGCACTATTGTATCGTGATTCTTTTTGTGATCACAGCTTTTAAGTAGTCTGATTATTCTTATGTTTTCTCTTTATCTGTTCTCTAGAAGAGTTTGATTTTTTTTCTCATGTGATGTTTCACATTCTCTTCTTTTTTTATTCTTTATATTTTGTTTTATAATTTCTTGGTCTCTTACAACTTCATTGGATTCTCCTTGTCCAATTCTAATTTTTAAAGAGTCAGGAAGGATTCTGGATCTTCTCTTTTAATTGGTTGACTTTCTTTTCATAGTCTTCTTGTTTTTCTTGGATTATTCTGGTTTTTAAAACATTTTTCCTCAATTTCTCTCATTTAATTTTTAAACTCTTTTTGTGAAAATTGGGTGAGGGTTTAGTTTCCATAGATACAAAACTTGTATCAGAAAAAATGAAATTGAAACCTAAGAAATGGCATCTAAAAGTTGATAAATGGAAACAAAATTTATGGAGAGAAGCCATAAAGAATAAGAAACACATAATGAGTTGTAATCAGGGGACTCATACTCAAATGAAAAGAAGATAAAAGCCGGAGTAGAGAATCATGTAGGGGGAATTAGATTCTACCGATAGACTGTAACCTTTGTAGTACCTAACCAATGGGGAATTGGGGGGAGAGACTGAATTATGTACAAATAAAGTGACTGCCAAGGAGAGATGTAATTAGGAATAGAAACTCACATGGGAAAATTAGGTGCTTTGAAGAGATTTATAGCCTTTGTAATACTCAGGAAGGAATCAGGAAAGGGACTTACATTATAGGAGACAGAGTTTAAAAAGACATGTCTATTGATTCCAAGTGTGTCTATTCTATAAGACACCTGCTGCTGCAATTGTGTAATAAAAGGATTTTTAC
The DNA here is from genome assembly GCF_902635505.1 of Sarcophilus harrisii. NCBI lineage: Eukaryota > Metazoa > Chordata > Mammalia > Dasyuromorphia > Dasyuridae > Sarcophilus > Sarcophilus harrisii. The sequence continues at coordinate 38,523,983 of NC_045427.1, read as the reverse complement.
CTTCACCCCTTCCACTCACATTTTGTAAGTTTTTCTATGAATTCTTTTTGGGCAGGTGACCATTTCACATTACTCTTTGGGAAGCACTTAGATCTAGATCAACTAATCCATAAGTATTAATCAATCAGTTTCTGGGATAATAGGTTCTGAGCATGGCTCTGGAGAAGATCAGAGAGGGAAATAATTCCTGCTCCCCATGAATTACCACTCTAATGAAGGCAACAAATGCATAAAACATACCTAAGTAAAATAGAGTAGTTTCTTATATATTTGCATATTTGGAAAAACAGTAGTTGAATGATGCTTTGTCCTATTCAGTGTTTCCTGTATACCTTACTGTAATCCTTAGTATTTCAAGTTCTGGGTATAGAGTAGAGAAATCAGTAGTCCCGAGTTCAAATCTCACTAGGAAATCAGCCTGCCACAATGGTCAGACAAAGTATATAAGCCTTGAAGGTTTAACTGCGCCTTTCTTGTACTCAGTTTTCCTTTCTGTCAAATGGGAACTTGAACAAGATGGTTTCTATTCTAATAAATCAATGCCTACAAAGTTCTGGGCCTACAAAGTCTAGCTCTGCCCCTGTTAATGGGAAATGGATTGGATGCTTCAGCACTTGATAAAGAAGTTTTGTTAGAATCCTTACAAAGTGATAAGTCAGTTGCCTAATTTAGCATGGTACTTAGCAAATTCTCTAGCTCACTAATGTATTTAAGTATTCATTGGAGTTCACACTTTTGGGAGATTCACAAGTCAGTATTCAGTATGAGATTCACAAGTCAGAAACCCATAATCCCACTCTCTCAGAGGAGGAGTCAACATTTGAGTTCACACCTCTAAAAGAGCATAAAAAGGAACTGAATTGGTGAAGTGAGTCAGTTCAGAAGAAGCCCACTGTCGGGAGGCAGAGCCAGATTCATTCATCCCATCTCACCCATCCCATCTGCCACCTGTGGTGGCAGGCTCTCCTTCGCTTCTCCACTGAAAGATAAGCCTCTAAGAAAGCTACCCGGGCCCAAGGAAAGAGACAAGACTTGGAAGGAGAAATAAACGTTTGGATTTTATCAGTTGGCTGCATTTGAAGTGATTATTACTCTGAACCGAAACTAAGGCTGCCTCCAGAAAACCTCCCCGAGAAACCTGCTCCCACAGAGAACTATCATATTATAGAAAAGAACAAGAACACCATAAAGTTTAGTGTTCCATTCCATTCAATTTTGTTTTTTATTGGAAAGCAATTGGGTTTAAATGACCTGCTCAAGATCACTTAGCTAATAAGTATCTGAGACTGGATTTGAACTCAAATCCTCTTAACTCCAGGGCTAGTAATTTATCCAATGCACTACATAGTTATCCCCCCTTTTAAATTTTTTAAAATTCCAATGGCACATAACACCTGCTTCTTATTTGACTGATTCTGTCCTATAATTTGTGTATGCAAAGTCAAAAAGGAGTAAGACCTTAAATTCTTGTGACTTATCCCATGCTGACTTGCCCAGCCTTGAGAAGCTGACAACTCAACCCTTACCATCCACCATGCATTCATATAGTGCTGATATTTATCCAAAGACTATAGAAGCTCTTAGGGCCAAAAGAGCAAAAACAGAAGACATGCCCTGCCTACCAGCTGTTTAGGCTTATATGTAGACTGTTTGAGTCTTAGGCTGGAAGAAGATAGTGAATGGGACTGATTGGATGAAACATTTCTCAGTATTTAGTCACATGGTCCCTGTTTCCAGAACTGGGAACCTGGAGAGGTCATTTGATCTCTGAAGGGATGAACTTTGAACCCTGAGATATAGGAAGTTGCATGAAATGACATGACATGACTTGTGGGAGGCTGTAATGGGCTGAGGTTTGAGTTGATGCACTAAGGTCCCAAGTATGTGAGGCTAAATAATAATTGGACTATACTCTATTAATATAGAAGCTTGGAGAAAGAATGCCCCCCCCCCCACTCTCTGTGCAAGTCCTGATGTGTTGTAGAGGAAATGACGATTTTGGTGGGTGGAGGCAGAGAGGGAGACAGGAAGAGAAGCTGGGAGAGATTGGGCCTGGGTTCTATACTCCTAACTGCTGGTCGTGGGGCTGCTAGTCTAGCTAGCTTCTTGACTCAGCTGCACACATTGCTATCGCCGATTCCCTTCCACTTCTGATCTTTCTTCACTGAGAATAAAGGCTGACGATTTTCCCCTAACCTGAATTCCTGACTCTGGCTGATTTTAAAATACGTGATCTTCACAGGAGGCAGCCAGCATTGGTGACCATTGGTCAAGGATGATTACGTCCTTTTAGTCTATCCAATGAGAAGGCTCCAGTCTTTTTCTTTTAAACCCTGATCAAGCTTGAAACTGGCCAGATTCCAGGAGCACATGGCAGAGTTGGGATGGCTCCTAGGTGTGTCTAGGCCTCTCCCTGCAGGGATTAAATAATTGCTTTCTCTTTGTACCTGATGATGTCTCTGATTAGTTCATTGAGAAGGGGATCTTGCACCCAACTTGTCCCAAGAAATAGACAAGTCCTGCATGAGGAAACTTCCAAGCCAGAAGAAGCATTCCATAGCAAGAGCTATCACATAGGGATGGTGCTAGTTTACCAAGACTTAGAACTTTTGAAGGAAGACATTGAGTAGGGAAGAAGGTCATCTTTTACCCATCTTCTCCCTTGGAAAAGTTCCTGGTGATGAGAGAGGGAGACAAGAGGGACTACTTGGAGAAGTCTGAGACTTGATAAGATTCAGTGTGGACCTGATGTAATATGATTTTGTGGTCCCCTGACCTTGTGCTGGGGGGAAAGCAGGAGGTTCTGTTCTAATAAGTCATAGTCCTAAATCTAGTTTTGGAATCTGCCTCAGGAAATTCCAGTGCCCAATCTGTCTGATTCTGACCACTCCTTAATCAGATAGCTGCTAGCCTCAGGAAGCTCTCACAGATCAAACTCCTGAGACAATAGCGAATAAGACCACTCCTCAATTAATTGCTGACTGGTAATCTTGTCAGTAATAATCTGGTCATTTCTTCCTACCTATGAGCCATAGAATTAACATACTGATGATTGAAAACTGGATAAATGTATTTCCTTGCTTCTGTTTCTCTGCTGAATTTCCCTTAGAATTCCAGCCCACTGTTGTAATGGCATTACTATTACTATTGCAATAAAACTTTGCCCTCTGAGTAGATGGGTTCAAGACTGCAAATTCTTTTTTTTTATTATTATTATAACTTTTTATTGACAGAACATATGCATGGGTAATTTTTTACAACATTATCCCTTGTACTCACTTCTCCAACTTTTCCCTTCCCTACATCCACCCCCTTCCCTAGATGGCAGGCAGTCTTATACATGTTAAATATGTTGTAGTATATCCTAGATACAATATATGTGTGCAGAACCAAACAGTTCTCTTGTTGCACAGGAAGAATTGGATACAGAAGGTAAAAATAACCCGGGAAGAAAAACAAAAATGCAAAGTTTACATTCATTTCCCAGTGTTCCTTCTCTAGGTGTAGCTGGTTCTGTCCATCATTGATCAATTGGAACTGAATTAGATCTTATCTTTGTCAAAGAAATCCGCTTCCATCAGAATACAACCTCATACAGTTTTGTTGTTGAAGTGTATAATGATCTCGTTCTGCTCATTTCATTCAGCATCAGTTCATGTAAGTCTCTCCAAGCTTCTCTGTATTCATCCTGCTGGTTATTTCTTACAGAACAATAATATTCCACAACATTTATATACCCCAGTTTACCCAACCATTCCCCAATTGATGGGCATCCATTCATTTTCCAGTTTCTAGCCACTACAAAAAGGGCTGCCACAAACATTTTCGCACATACAGGTCCCTTTCCCTTCTTTAATATCTCTTTGGGATATAAGCCCAGAGGTAACACTGCTGGATCAAAAGGTACACACAGTTTGATAACGTTTTTAGCATAATTGAAAAAAATTGGGGTATATGTATGCAATGGGATACTATTGTTTTATAAGAGATAATGAACAGCCAAATTTCAGAAAAGCCTGAAAAGACTTATATTAACTTGAATGGGACTGAGTGGATGAAGTTTTCTCAGTTTGAGACTAAGTCACATGATCCCTTAAACCCAGATCTGGAAGATCAGGTCTTGGACCTTGGGTTGCAGGGAGTCACATAGTCTCTAAAGGTCAGACCCTCAGGCAGTTACAAGAAGTGATGTGACTTGTGGGAAGCAAACATTGGTGACCATTGATCAAAAATGGTGTTATATGATTTTAGGGAAAAGTTCAGATTCGCTCCTATAAATGACACTCTCAGACTCAATCAAAGTGAAAGTAAAATTTAATTATACAATACACAGAATAGAATGCTTACAATAAAAACTAATACAGCAAATAATACATAAAAGGCAAAAAATAATGAGGATTATGATTAGGATAGAGGAAAGAGAGAGAGAGTGATTCTCTCTCTCTTTTTTCAACCAAAGCATAATCTGGATCCAGGTCTTCCTGATTTCAGATTCCGACATTCTGTTCAGTGCATCATTCATTATTTCTATACAAGTAGAGTATGTAGAGGGCAAGAATGTGGAAGGAAGAGGGAGGTTTAATGTTGTCTCTCATCACCGATTCGAGGAAGCACTGGAAAGTGGCTGGGGGCCCCATTCTGCAGCCTTCAAACTCAATCGGGACTTTTCCCAGGCAAATCCTTATCTCCGTGGGGGAGGTTCCGAATAGAGAATGCTTTACCCGCCTTTTATATGAGTCAGGACAAAGAAGGCTTTGAGCCAAATAAAGACATATAAGACAGAGAAGTACCAACAAGGGCTCCAGGTGGTTGTAGTTAAATGTTGCATTGACAAGGGAGCCAGTCTTTATCAACGCAACTGTTCCAAGGAGTGGCAAGTTCCTGGAAGCATGTATTTGGAGCTAAAACACATATAGTATGTTCCCAGCTTATAGGTTAAAAAATGGTCAAGTTCTCCCAGGAGAAGGAGCTTACTCTTATGGGTTAGAAAACGGTAAAGTACTCACATCTTACCTTGATTAGGTTCACATGGGGAAAGGCATTCATATGGAGATTGGGTTCACATGGGGAAAGTCACATTCTTACAATGATTTGAAATGAACTTACTAATAATATGGAGATTTCTCATTCAAATGGTTATGTCCTTTTAGTCTATACAATGAAAAGTCTTGGGTCTTTTGCTATTTAAACACCACACACACACACACACACACACACACACACACAAGCCGGAAGATGGTCAGGTTCCATGAGCATATGGCAGGAGCTGGGAAGGCTCCCAGATGTGTGTCTGGGCCTCTCCCTGCAGGGACTAAATAAATGCTTTCTCTTTGTACCTGAAGATATCTCTGATTAGTTAATTTAGGAAAGGGGGTCTAGCATCTGTCCCACACAAACTGATGCTTATTGAAGTGAGCAGAACCAGGAGTACATTGTACAGTAACAGTAACATTGTGCAATGATCAGGTATGACAGATTTAGCTCTTCTCAACAATGTAACAATCCAAGACAGTTCTAGGGGAATCTTGATGGAAAGTGCTTCTTCATCCAGAGAAAGAACTATGGAGTCTGAATGCAGATTGAAATATACTATTTTCGCTTTTGTTTTTTTCTTTTCTTGTGCTTTTTTCTTTTGTTCTGATTCTTCTTTCACAACATAAATGATTGGAAATATGTTTAACATGACTGTACATGTATAACCTATATCAGATTCCTTGCTGTTTCAAGGAAAGGGGAGAAAAAGGGAAAGGAAGGAGGGGGGAAATGGAAATCAAAATCTTATAAAAGTAAATGCTGAAAACTAAAAAAGTTTTTTCTAAAACTTTCTAATAGAAGTTTTAAATGAAGAAGAAAAAGAAGAAGGGAAACTAAAATGCAATTAATTTTTTTTTAATTCTACCTTAGATATGTCTAGCTTTGTAACTCTTGGCAAGTCACAAAACTTCTCTCAGCCTATTTCTTCATCTGTAAAATGGGAATGACAATACCCCTATTCTCAGGAGTTGTTGTGAAGATCAAATGAGATCATCTTTGTAAGCATTTGGCACAGTTCTGGATATATAGGAAGTGCCTAATAAATGCTTAGTTCCTTCCTCAGACACAGTATTCCATTCATTCCCTCCATGTCTTTGTGAAATGGCTATCCCCCTTCCTGGCATGCAACACCCCCCCCCCTCAATACTGCCTGTGAGCATCCTTAATTTCCTTTCAGATCTTGTTCAAATCACATTTTCTACTGGATATATTTTCAAGTCCCCCCACCTTGCTTATGTGTTTCTTGACTTTATTACATAACAAGTATATACATACAGAGAGACAGAGAGAGAGAGAGAGAGAGAGAGAGAGAGAGAGAGAGAGAAAATCTCCTTTGTGAAGGTTAAGCTCCTTGAAGGCAGGGAAGAATAGGCTTTATATTTATTTTATTTTTACTTTTCTTTGTATCCTAAGTGCCTAGTGTATATAATGAATGCTCATTGAGTGTTTCACTCTTCTGAACTAGTCCATCATTGTGTTGTGCCACAGTTCTCTTTTAATGTCCTGACCCAGTTTCCCTAATTTCCTATTTCTTCCTCTTTTTTTTTTTCCTCACGGAAAGGAATTATCAAATAACCATCCCACATATAAATCATATACATATGCATATACATAATAGACTAAAAATTCCTCAAACATAACAGCAATGGTTACACAAGTTTAACAATTTCCATCCCAAGTCTTAAACACACAGTAATGCAGCTAAAATTCTAACAATTCAACCACTTTCCCATTCCCCCATATAAGTCCAAATTACAAAGAAAAGTTAGAACAGTCTGAGATAGAAAGTCTGGTTCACAAGGACTGCTACAAGATATGGCCTCTCATTAGTTATAAACTTTAACAAAAAAACTTGAATATCCAGACACAATATCTGGTAACCAATAGATGACCAGACTAAATACTTATTTACTCAAGTATTTAGGATATAATGATTACAGATAACCAGATTGGAAACAGCAAGCTATGACATAATTGAATTGCATTAACAATTTCTTATTGACCATTGCTCTGATTATAGAAATTAGTTACAGGAGGAAAAAATTCAGTGACATATTAACTACAAACCCAAAAAATTTACCTCCAATAACAAATCCCATTAACCAAAGTTTCGGACAAATCCTAAACAGATATTTACCATAACTTTATATTTATACAAATCAGTTTGCTCCTTTTAGCCAAGAACCAGGGGGCTACAACTTGGTTTAAAAAATGTCTGGAACAGTTTAGAGGGAGGGGGGAGGAGAGGATTCCATGTGCCCACCCTTCCCCCCACTCCACCTCCAAAGAGACAGGGGTGGGGGGAGGGAAGTCGAACTAAACTTCACTCTAAGCTAACTAAATGCTCCAATAGCTGAAGTAACCACAGTGTGGGGCAAGTTTAAATCTTTACCTTTGAAGACAAAAGATCCCTACCCCACCCAACCTTTAAAGTAGCAGAAATCAGTGGGGGAGGGGGGAAGATTCCATAAAACCCACATGTACAAACAAGTTACACAGAACACAGAACATACATAGACTGCGCAGCAGTTAAAACATTTAACACAGACCAGGGGCTATCTGGAAAGAATAGCCCTGAGGGAAATTGTCAGCTTCAGTCTTCCCTTCCATAATCCAAAGGGAGCCTGCCATTTTTTTTTAGCCAGATGGTGTCTTAAAAAAAAAAAGACACCCAGATTTATACTCTGGAATGCCCAGAGTTGTGCCAACTGGCACACAGAACCAGATGTGTCTTAGGAGACACTCAGGTAGTGCCAACTGCACCCAGTTCGATACTACTTCCCAGAATTTTAACACCTGTCAGTGTCTTGTTATTCTGAGAACCCAGGTGCTAACACAAGCAGATAACCAGATAGTGCCCAAAGAGGCACTCAGAATCAGATCAGACCAGGTGTCTAGGAGACACAAAATCAGAGGGTATTATCCAACATCCTGAATAATAACCTTCTCAGAATTCAATGCCTGTCAGCATTCTATTATTCTGAGAATCCAGGTGCTAACACAGATAGACAGATAAACAGATCAGATTGTGTCTTCCAACACTTGGACTTACTCTCCCCTAGCCAAATCGAAAAGTATCCCCTGTCAGGTGTGGCCGAAGCTGGTAAACTACTCTCTTCCTGGAGCCTCTGGAGGAATTCAGAGGACTAACCTTTCCCAAGAAAAAGAAAATCCAGATCCCCAACTGTTTCCAGGCCCAAAGTAGAGACTTGAAATGTTTCTACCCCTAGTCCCGGTCTCAGTTTCTAATATCTCTCTGGGGAGCTCCAAAATGTAATGCCGGAGAAACTGAGCAAGACGGAGATTAGAGAACAATTTAATAGTTTATTAAATGGAGAGATTTACTGGGACCAAATGATCCATGTTTGGTCCCAGGGCTGAACTAGACTGTCATCTCAAAGAATCCAGCCTTGAATGTAGGATAACAAGATTGTTTTATAAGATAACAAGAACAATGACATAATGGGGAGGCACCTGGATGGGGATGACCTAATTAGGGGAGGCACCTAGGATGACATAATGGGAGGTACTGGAGAGGCTCCTGATATTCTAATGATATCTAAAATGGATAAAGACCTTTATCCCATCAAACATTAAAAGGGAATGATTATAACCTGAGGCAGAGTAACTGAATAGGACAATTAGGGAAACTGGGTCAGGACATTAAAAGGGAACTGTGGCACAACATTATGAGGTATCTCCTTTGAACCTAGTCCACTGATCAACTAATCTATTTCTTAGCCAAGACCAAATGGTTTTGGTAACTGCTGCTTTATAATATGGTTTTAGATCTGGTACAGCTAGGCCACTTTCATTTGATTTTTTTTCATTAATTCCCTTGAAATTCTTGATCTTTTGTTTTTCCATATGAACTTTGTTGTTATTTTTTCTAGGTCATTAAAATAGTTTTTGGGGAGTCTGATTGGTATAGTGCTAAATAAACAGATTAGTTTAAGTAGTATTGTCATTTTTATTATATTTGCTCATGATTGCAAGGTATCCCAAAAGAATTTGCAGGCAAAAGAATCTCCTAGTCAAGGGACAAAGCTTTTTTGCAAGATAATATAATACTATTACAAAGCAGACTGAATTCTAAGGAAATCCAGTAAAGAAACTGAAGCAAGGAGATACACTTATACAACTTTCAATTATAGTTATGTTAATTCTATGACCCAAAGGTAAGGATAGAAAGCAATCTCCAGATGAATTGAGGGTGGTCTCCGAAATTTGATTATCCCTGACCAGATCATCAGTCAGCAATGGACTGAGAAATAGTCTTATTCACTATTGTCTCAGGAGTTTGATCTGTGGGAGTTTCCTGAGGCCAGAAGCTATCTGGGTAATGAGTGGTCAGAATCACATTGGGTGTGGAAGTTTCCTGAGGCAGAAGACTCATTAGAACAGAAGCCCCCCCAAGGTCAGGGGACTACAAAATCACATTAAATCAGAATGAGAGAGAGAGAAGGGAAGAAAGAAAAGGGAGGAATAGAGGAAATGAGGGAAAGAACATAAAAGAGAGAGGATAGAAAAAAAGAGGGAAGAGAGAGATAGAGAGGAAGGAAAAAGAGAACAAAAGGAAATGAGAGAAATGTGGAGGGCACTTGACTAATTAATAACCCTTCCAAAGAAACTTCTCACCAATATCCCAAAGAGGCTTGAAACTAAGCTTTTAACTGATTGTAATCATTCTACATATTCTTTCTTACTTAGCATTCCATTTTTGGTGTGGGAATAAAATTCCCTATTTCATACCTCATTCTTGTTTTCATTCAGGGTCACTTCCTCTCCACCCCAGTGTTGGGAAGAAATCTTTAGACTAGATCCTGAATGTTTGTTTATATAGCAATTTAAGGTTTTTGTAAAATGTTTTACAAATATTATTTCATTGAAATAAGGGAAATGAGTGTGTACCACCACAAAGCAGTTTCACTCTGTTATTGTTTGCTTGCATTTTTGTTTTCCTTCTCAGGTTTTCTTACTTTCTTTCTAGTCTGATCTTTCTTGTGCAGCAAGATAACTATATAAATATGCATACATATTTGTATTTAACATATACTTTAACATATTTAACATGTATTGGACTACCTGCCACCTAGGGGAGGGGGTGGAGCAAAGGAGGGGAAAAGTGGGAACAGAAGGTTTTGCAAAGGTCAGTGTTGAAAAATTACCCATGCATATGTTTTGTAAATAAAAGGCTATAATAATAATAATAACAAATAATATCTCATTTTCTCTTGTCATTTCTGCTGGAATCTAAGAGAGAAGAGTTGAAACTAGGAATTATGAAGACTTATTTCCCTATTCCCTATTTAACTCCAGAGTTAAAAAACTCCAAAAGCAAACTCAGAAGATATTAACTACAGAGATAAATGAAAGGAGCCAGACCTTGTGTACTTGAGCTTTTGACAACATTGCTCGCCACTGTGCAGGAATACAAGGTGTCCCCAAAGGGCTAGATCTTAGGCATATCCTGTATATAGTAAAATAATGACATAGTACACACACACACACACACACACACACACACACAGTAGAGTAGTTAAATGGAAAGTAATTAAGGAGGGCACTAACAGTTTGGAGCATCTAGAATGGCTCTGATTAAAAGGTGAGATTTGAGTTGAGTCTTAAAAGAAAAGTCATGTGGGATGTTAAAGGTCATTGAGACCAATTTCACCATTCACCATTTTTATTTCATTTTTTTGGAAAACATTGTCAAAATTCTGAACTTAAGAACTCCCAAAAGGAATATTTCCATACACATAGGAGAACACATAAAGAAAATTCTTAATGAAATCCTGAATCTCCATTTATGTAATAAATTCTATAGGATTGTTTTACTTGTAGTAAGTGGGTTTCCTTCTAAACTTCATTACATCTTCTTTTATGCATTTTTTCCTGAGGCAATTGGGGTTAAGTGACTTGCCCAGGGTCATACAGCTAGGAAATGTTAAGGCCAAAGTGAGGCCAAATTTGAACTCAGGTACTCCTCACTTCAGGGCTGGTGCTCTATTCACTACACCATCTAGCTGTCCCTATGTATTTTTATAGTTATATAATGATACCTCACAGAAATTTAATAATTTCAAAATTTTTATATACTTAGAAATATAACATTTTATATAATATATTAGTGCTGGGCTCAATAAGGTAGTTAGATGGGCCATAAAAAGGGGCAATTGACAGAAAAAGATCTTTGTGAATTTAAATGGAATTGAAGTGGGCTCTAGTTGAATTCCCAAAAACACTCCCTGAGGCAACCAGGAAGGGGCATTAACTAGCCCTAGTGGGTCCTTCTGCTTTCCTTAAGTAAGTATTTAATTGCAGTGTGCTCTTGTTGAATTCTTTGTGGAATTCTATGCATTGACAAAATTATTGTCACCCCTACAATTATTGATCCAATCAGAAGGCCAAGTTATGATGTCAACCCCTGAAGTTGTTTTTCTCCTATAAAAGAACCTACTATATCCCACTTTTTCTTCAAACTCCTTTTAGGATCAACCAGCTTATTAAGCTTCACAATGGCTCTCTCTTTTTAGGAATTTTGCTCATTTAGCAAGTGTCACAATGGCTAATTCCATTTAGGGTTAGCCTACTTAGTAAGCATCACAAGGGTGAACTGCTTTTTGGGAACTTAATTTACCAGTCAATGATATAATAATAAAATCTGTGCTTCTTGATTTGGAGATGGTCTAAGCCTACAAATTCTTTTTAAGATATCTCACAAATATATTTTTGGAGTCCAATCCCCCACTCCCCAAAAATTATGTTAACATTTAAATATAATAACAATATAACAGTAAAATTAAAATGCCATATTCTATAATCATAATCAGTCAATAAACATCTAAGCAACTTCTGTGTGCTATGTGCTTAATCTTAGGGATACAAAAAGAGGGAACAGACAGTACTTGCCCTCAAGAAGTTTACAGACGGATAGGAGAGACAAGTGAACAAAATTTAATCATGTCTGATTCTTTGTGACCCCATTTGGGGTTCACTTTGCAAAGATACTGTAGTGGTTTCCCATTTCTTTCTCCAGCTCATTTTACATATTGGGAAACTGAGACAAATAGTTAAGTTTCTGGTCCAGGATTACACAGCTGGTGTCTGAGGCCAGATTTGAACTCATGAAGTTGATTCTTTCTGACTCCAGGCCTGGCACACTATCCACTATAGTGCCCCCTAGCTGCCCCTAAGCAAGTAAATATAAATAAATTATTAAGAAAGATTCAGAAAGATTGGGAAAGACTTCCTGCAGAAGATAGGATTCTTAGGGCTAAAAAAAAACCACTAAGAAAGTTAGTGGAAAATTAGGGGGAAGAGTATCCCAGGCAGTGAAGAGAAAATGCCTAGATGCAAGAGATGGGGCATCTTGTTCATGGAACAGTCAGGAAGTCCCAGTGTCACTGAATCAAAGTGTGTGTTGGGGAATAAAAAGGAAGAAGGCTGGAAAAGTAGGAGGCGGGGCTAGGTGATGACGAGTTATGAATGATAAACAAGAATTTTGTATAGGATTCTGAAAGCCATAGAAAGCCACCTGAGTTTATTGAGTAGGGATGGGGGAGATGGGGAAATGATAGAGAATGTGGGTGATATGGCCAGACCTGCATATATAGTGTGCTTTATTATCTTTCACAATATACACTATTCATAATTATAGATTTGTTATTACAAAAATATAATTTATAAAATAACAATGCAAATATATATATCTTTATGATACATTTCTAGAATAAATTCTTCATGCTATTTCTAAAACTACCCTATGCTTTCTTCTGAACTTCCTTCTGTTTTTGCTGTGCTCTATTATAATTATGAAATATTTATTTACATATTTTGTGATTACAGATCACCTACATTATAAAATTATATTTATATGATTTTCTCTTGTGTTGTACATTATATTATGATTATGACACATGAAGTTATATAATCATATTTTGGTATATTTTATTATCTTATTAGAATTACAAATTGTTTAATTATAAAATACTTATACAATTATATAAGTATACATATATGATAAATTCTACACGTCACTTTGAAAACTGTCCTGGGCTTCCTTCTCTTCCCTTCTGTGCATTTAAAAAAGTGTTAAGCTGTGTGCATTTAAGGTTAGTGTTCTTGGATATTGTCACTAACTTCCTCCTTACCACCTCTCCTCAATTAAAAACCAAGAGAAAGAAGAAACTTTCAATAAATAGCAGAATCAAAATCAAAATCCCCAAAACCCACTCCATTTTTTTACAGATGAAGGAATTTGAGACCTAGAGAGAATGAGATTTGCTGAAAGCTACAGAAAACTAGTAAATGAAAGAGAGCCATCTTCTGGTTCCAAGTCCAGCTTAGCTAGTGTTTCTATAGTGCTTTAAGATTTGCAAAACTCTTTTTACAAATACTGAACTCATTTAACCCTCACAACAACTTACCCTGGGAAGTAGGGGCTATTTTTATCCCCATTTTACAGATAAGGCAACTGAGGCTGAGAATACATAAGTAACTTGTCCAGGTTCACACAGCTTATGATTGTCTAAGGCTAGATTTGAACTCAAGTCTTCTTGACCCTATTTTCTGTGGGTTTTGTTGTTCAGTCATAGCCGACTCTTTGTGATCCCATTTTGGGGATTTATTGGCAAATATACCAGAATAACTTACCATTTCCTTCTCCAGATTATTTCACAGATGAGAAACTAAGGCAAATAGTGTTAAGTGACTTGGCCAGGGTCACCCAAGAAGTATCTGAGGCCACATTGGAACTCAGAAAGATAAGTCTTCCTGACTCCAAGCCCAGAGCTTGTGTTCTCTGGTGCCACTTAGTTGCCCTCTTGATTTCACCTCTACACTAACATCTGAACACAGATACACATACTTACCCTTCACACATGGGCGCACACACACACCCTTGTCACTTATTAGCTTTTCACAACAGGCAGCACTTGTGTAATGGAAAGTGCTCTGGAGCAGGATTAGTGATGATGGTGATGGTAATGATGATGATGATGATGGTGGTGGTGGTGATGGTGATAGTGGTGGTGGTGGTGGTGGTGGTGGTAGTGGTGGTGGTGATGGAGATGAATGGTGGTGATGATGGGGATGATGAGGATGATGGTGGTGGTGGTGATGATGGGGATGATGATGCTTTTTCTTTGTATCCCAGGTGCTTAATCTGGACATAGGAAGCCCCGCAGATGTTTGTTAATCCCCTCATGACCTAACTCACCCCAGGACTATCTCATGTCCTGAATACTGAGGAAAGAGTTGCTTCCCTTCACTTATCTATCCTCTTCCAGGGCCAACCTTGGGGTGTCAATTGACTTAAGGAACAGAGCAGTGACCCGAAGGCAAGCACTTGGACATGTGAAACCAACAGGTTCTAAAGCAATAGCTGAAGATTGAGGACTGCCCAGAAGTCCCAGGAACAAGAATACTGCTAAGCACTACCTATTTACCCTTTTACACCCCTCCACCTCAGAAGAATCAATGGCCAGCACCCTCAAAAGTTGCTTGATCCTTGCCTTCATTGCCTCAGAAATTCAGCCACTAGATCAGCTTTCAAACTCATCTCTAAGAAAGGGGAAGATGTAATTTCCTCCACAGCCATGTTCTCTTCTCCCCTAGGAAGGAGCTGAAGCTAGGAATACCCAAAAGAGCAGATAAGACCATGAAAAGTGGACAGAGGTTGAATTCCTACCAGGCTAAGCCTGGAAAGTTGGGGCTTGTCTGAGCTCCAAAGGAAAAGAGGGGAAATGAGAGGGGAAAGTGGCTAAGGGAAATCAACCTGAGTTTGTCAGGGAGGAAGTGTGGCATAATGGGAATAATGCTTGACTGGATACCTACATGCCCTTTGACATTGAATTTGACATTGAAATGTCCCCTTGGCTATTCCCCCGTACCCCAATTTTTAGCTAAGCTTTATTGTCAATACATATAAGGAATTGACCTTCTGATCTACTGGTTGGTCTTGCTGCCATATGTCCCTCCCCACTCCACTCCATCTTCCATTTACCTATCAAAGTGATGTTCCCAAATCTCGCCACATCACTCCCTGACACAGTGGCTCCCTATTACCTCCAGGATTAAATATAAAATCCTCTGATATTCAAAGCCCTTCATAATCCATCCTGCACTCATCCACCTCTTACACCACAGACACACACACACATATATACAAGCTCATTGAAGGTGGAAACTAGTTCATTTGTTAGACTACAAGGTCCTTGAGGGGCATTTCATTTTTGTCTTTGTGTCTCTAGAGGCCAGCAGGCACCTATCAGATCATTATTAGCTACTTGTCTCATTGACTCATTTTACAGATGAGGAAACTGAGGTAAATGGGGTTTAAGGGGAGCATCTCTAGGGAAGCCAGATTGGAATTCATGAATCTGTCTTCTGGCTCCAAGCCTGGCATTCTATGCACTATGGCGCCACCTAGTGTCCCAACAAGATTGATGGTGATTTAAAGATTGATGATGAGCTCTCCCTCCCTCTCTGACCTTGGGAGAATTTGGCCTGGCCGCTGGCCAAACCCGGCAGCCACATAATCCAGCTCATGTTTCTGTCCGATTTTTCTTTTTCATGCTCCCTTTGACAGCAGAGAGATAGCCTAGAATCTATCAATCAGCCAAGTAACTGATTTATTGGTAGTATCTAAGTTCTAAGCACATACTTATTGCCAGGAAATGGACTGAGTGTTTGGGATTTGGGACAAAATAAGGCCTTGACCTCCAGAAGAATGAAATCTAACTTGATTTTTTATTAAAACCTTGTAATCGGATTGCCTCATTCATTGCCTGCCGAATGCTAAGGCCCTGGGGATGTTTTACATGGATGATGAGATACAGACCCAAATAAATTCACCTCCTAGTTCATCCAAACACATGAAGTTTAAAAAAGGGGGGGGGGGCAAGACCTTCTTAGAGGTTGGGCACCACAATCAAAGAAGTCAGGCTCCAGCAGCATCTGGTACAGCCCATAAGCATCCTTCTCCTTCTTCCCCCAATTATTTTCCTACGGGAGATGAGATGGCCCTTTCTGCTGTACTGTTCCTTTTCCAAGAAAGTACTATCTGAAAGGGTAGCAGGCCCAGCTTTGCTCTTCTTCCTTTAATTGGGACTTCGGGAGTCCAGCAACCAAGAGAAGAGATCCAAGCTGGCGCACAGGGTGGGAGAGAGCTGGGTTTTGGGGGGAGATTTATGTGGAGAAAATATGGTGAAACAATGTCCCCTCAACTAGAGCTTCTAAAACTTTTTCCACTTGTGACCCCTTTTCATCTGAAAAACTTTTATATGATCCCAATATAAAATAGATATACGAGGTTCTTCTTAATAATGAAGTGATTCAGGCCAATTTCAATAGACTTGTGACAGAAAGACCATCTACATTTAGAAAGAGTTCTATCTATAGGGGCGAGTGTGAATCACAACATAGTTTTTTCATCTTTTTTGTTATTGTTTCTTTGCTTTTTTCTCTCATTTTTTCCCTTTTTGATCTGATTTTTCTTGTGCAAGATGATAAATGTGGAAATACGTTTAGAAGAATTGCTCAGGTTTAACCTATATTGTATTACTTGCCATGTAGGAGAGGGGAAATAGAGGAAGAGAGGAAGAAAATTTTGAAACACAAGGTTTTGCGGGGGTAAATGTTGAAATCTATCTTCGCATGTATTTTGAAAAATAAAAAGTTATTTTCTTTAAAAAAAATCATCATTTCACAGCCCCCACATCCAGTTACAAAAACCTATATCATGAACCATAGTTTAAGAAGCTGGGTTCTATCTGAAGCATAATTTTTTTAATATTAAAGTTTTTTATTTTTAAAATATATGCACAGTTTAACATTCACCCTTGCAAAACCTTGTGTTTCAAAATTTTTTCCCTCTCTTCCTCCCACCCCCCAGACAGTAAATAATCCAATATATGTTAAACATGTGCAATTCTTCTATACATATTTCCACAATAATCATGTCTGAAGTATATTCTTAATTGGACTGATGAGTTGAGTAAAGCTACCCTCTCCAAGTATTTTGTCCCTGAGAGATGGAATAAAAATCCCTCTTTTCCCTCATTCTTGATGAATCTTATGATCAAAAAGGCTTGAAGCTAACTCCTCTTTCACAAGTGATTGGGGGGGAGGGGAGCAGGGCACACAGTAGGTGATTTTAATACTTCTTTTAAAGAAAAGACCCGCAGTCAAGGTAATGATTGAAGATCTGACTGTTATACACATGAATATGCCTCATTGAGCTCCAGGGTCCTCTACCTAGCACCTCTAGAATCAAATACTAACTCCACTCTTTGGCTTTTAAAGCTTTTCATAACCTGGACTGATCCTCCCTTTACTTCCTTACATCTTCCTCTCCACCATGTACTTTATAACTCAGCTATACCATGATCTACTCAAAGTTGTTCAAATAAGAGATTACATCTCCTTCTTAGAACGTCTTACATTCATAATCGAAGGAAATGTTAATTTTCAGCAGAGGGGCTAGTGAAAATAAAAATTCAATTTGTTCTTCCCATCCAAATTCACAAACTTGGAAATTTATCCACAGACACATTGAAAGTCTGTGAATCTCTGGATTAAAAATATTGTCCTAGAGGCCTCTAAGTCAACAAACCTGGGAATGAGGGTCGGGAATAAGGGGAGAGGGCTTCTGGGAGAGCAGATTCTGCTCAAGATGGATGATCTTGAACATGTCATTGGAAGTGCTAAGCCTATTTCCACATCTGTAAAATGAAACGGGTTGTATGAATGGAGAAGTACCTTCTCTAACATTTTGGGAAACCAGCTTTCCCAACCACTCTCCTTCCCTGTCTGTACCCAAATCCACTATCCCAAATGGACCATCCCGGCTAAAGACCATGTCTAGGAGCTTCTACCCAATCCTACATGCCAATAGGATCCTGCTCTGTCACCTAGCTCTGAAACCCTCTTCCCCTTCTTATTCTCAGTCAATACTACTATCATTTGTGGAAAAAGCATGTCAATGAACTCTGTGATTTCTCTGACCAAAACTTCCTTCCCACTCTATCATCTACCTATATGGGATGCCCCCAAAATCATAGTGCAGTTTAGTTATTAAAGTGTAAATCTGCACTAAGAGCTTGGGGATACTGTGTATGTGTTGGCTCTCCTTATTAGAGCAAACTTCCCAGAAAACAAGGTGGTGGAGGCAGGGGGAAATAGGGGGAATGTCTTTTTCTGTATATTCCCAACACTTCTCCCGTAAATGCTTCCCCCCCCCCGTAAATGCTTAATAAATGACTTCTCATTCATTCTTCCTACCTTGATCAAAGACATTTCCAAACAGAAGAACTAGCCATACATAAATTACTTTTAAAAAAACTTTTTAATTAATAAAGAGGGAGGCAAGAAAGAAAGAAGTATTCATTTAAATAACTATTGCAGAAAAGAAGATCTGGATTAGCTGATGAGATCCGCAGCTCCCAGAATAGGATTCCATGATGATACAAAAGAAATAAATTACTTTGTTCAATACTGTTTGGCGTGACTGCATTTCCCCCCATCTTCTAAACACTCAGAACAGCCTCTTCCTCAAGATGGGACTAGCAAGGCCCCCCGTAACTCTGGGATTGGCTGGGGGAGGCAGGGCAGCAAAATCCACCCTGTCCTAGCCATCTTGTTCTTACTCCCCTTCCCTTGGGACTGACTGGAAGAAAGGTCTACACTGTCCAGCCCCATCAGGTCAAGTTTTTTCAGCCATCCTAGAAGGGCCTGCCTTTGAGCTCTTACCTAAAAGAGGCTGTGAGTACATGTGTGAGTGTGTGTGTCTGCCTTCCCAGGAGGAACTGTGGAGACCGAATCAGTGTTGAGTGAGGAGCTCTTTCTGGCGTTGGGGCAGCTTCACAGAAGCCTTTGCTCCCTCCCTTCCCAAGCTCCCCTGACTCTCAAGGGCTAAGTCTTCCCTTGGGGAGATAGCTGAGTTTAAGGCAGCCAAGCAGATATTAAAAAATGTGACCCTTGGCTGCCCCTTCCAGAGCTGAAATGGGCAGGGGGTGGGTGGAGACCCCAAGAGAAGGGATGAAGGGGAGGAGGCATGCAGTGGGGGCAGGCCCCCCCCTCCCCAGCA
Source organism: Sarcophilus harrisii (assembly GCF_902635505.1). Taxonomy (NCBI): domain Eukaryota; kingdom Metazoa; phylum Chordata; class Mammalia; order Dasyuromorphia; family Dasyuridae; genus Sarcophilus; species Sarcophilus harrisii. Next base: position 38,504,860 of record NC_045427.1, on the reverse strand, counting down.
AGGCTCCTGGCTAAGTTGCATGGCTAGCTTAAAACAAAATGAAAAAACAAAACAAAACAAAGCACCCCCTCCTCCTTTGGTGCCCAAGCCAAGGCTGGCAGCTTCAGGTTAGTGACTCGGTGAAATGGAAGCAGATTCCGCACCCCCCAAGCCAACAGGCTTCCCGCCCCCGCCTGGCACGGTGGAGAGAAGTGGGAAGAAATGCATGCACCAAGCTGGTGAGTAGTAAGAATCCCTTAGCTAGAATTTTCTGGAAGGGTAGCTCCCCAGAGATAGTCGGAGTACAGAAACAGTGGGGTTTCCATCCCCGGAGATTTCTCTGCCTCGGGGCTTCTCCTTGGAGCAGGGTACAGAAGAGGGGGGGCCAAGGGCCAAGAAGGGGAACAGGAGGGGCTGAAGTGATTGTGAATTGAAGGCCTATTGGATTTGAGGTGCCTGGGATTCCCCCCAGTGCCCAGGGCCAGGATGCTTGCACCTCCTGCTCTAGGATCTCTCCATTGCCAGCCCCCAAGGAAGGGCTGACTTCCCAAATGAGAAGTTGGGAGCTCCAGCTAAGTCTCTCCCATAGGGAGGCAGTTAAGTGCTGATCCAAGGGTTGAGGAGGTTGAGATGGAAGAATCAGAATGAGGGCAACCCGTAGCCCCCTCGGCTCAGGGTTCCCACTATGATTGCATTTTGCTTCAGTGGGGTCTACTCTACCCTCCAGCCCTGAGGAAAGAAAGGAAATATCCTGGATCAACTGTGGGTATGTGCCTAGAGAGCTGTGGGGGGCTCCTGCTTGATTTCTTGGTCAAAGCTACCCACAAGCACAAGAGGCCAGAGCGCCATCTTTCCCTAAACCATTGGATAATGTCTGAAAGGATGTGGAAAGCTTTGAGGTGATCCTTTCCTCTCCCTTCCTCCCCAAAGAGGCCAGAAGAGGGTAACAGCAAATGGGAGAAGTGTCCTTGTCCAAGATGGTTGGGTGGGCTAGGAAGTAAACCCCCCAACCTTCTCCTCTGTGGCTAAGAAGGGCCTCCAGAAATAGGGATGCTGCTTTCTACTCTCAGGGGACTGCCCGCTGCAGCTTCTGGCACAGGGATTGTTTAAACCAACCAGTTTGCCTTATTTTTAAAATAATAATAATTCCACACCAAAAAAAAAAAAAATACCCCTATCCAAAAAGTATAGGAGGGGAAAGTAGCCACTGGCTCAACTCTGAAGGTTATTTTCCTCTGCCAGAGCCCCTGGGTCACAGCAATCATCGGTCCCAGGCATTGGATTCACCTGTGAGTCCTTCATGATTGGTTTGGAGAACAAAAGCCTCCACTCCATCACCCTGTGATTGGGACCAGAAGTCCGCCTTTCTCCAGACTTCTCATAATCGGTTGGGGGGAGGGAAGACAAATGCTCCTGATTGGTTTCACAGACTCCAAGTGGAGCCGCTCATGATTGACTAGGAAACTTCAACACTCCTCTGGGACAAAGCAGGTGCCCTGTGAGTGGCCTCCAGGCTGGAGCAAGAGAGAGAGCCGTGGGTCCCTTGTGCCTCTGGCCACAGCAGCAGAAAGGTACAGTTGGGTGGCCAGGGCTCAGTTGCCCCGATAGACCTCAATCTTGCTGGCCTTGGCCAGCATGTCAATGATGTGGGCTTCAAAGTCTGCATCGTGTACTCCCGTCTTCCGGAATTCCCCGGCATAGCGGTTATTCTCCCAGTAATGGTGCCAGTTGCCTCGACTGTCTGCCCCGAACCCATAGACGTTCACCTGAGATCAAAAGTAAAGAAGGTATGGATCAGCTGAGGGGCAGAAGCAGAGTTGGGTCAGGGGCTTGACTTTTTCCCTTCACACAGGGCTTTCTTGTCTCCAAGGGTCTTTGGATAATCTCACATCACCAACCCAGTGAACAGCCACAGGTTTCAGTAAGAAAAGATATACTAATAGAAGGTTTAGGCTGAAAGTGGCAGTGGGGACCCTGGATACCTTGTATGAGAGGGTCAATTTTAGCTACATTAAACAATGTCCAAAATTCCAGGTCTTGAGTTCAAATCCAGCTTCAGATACTAGCTGTGTGACCCTGAGCAAATTCCCTCTGCTTGCCTCAGTTTCCTCATTTGTAAAATAGGGATAATAATAGCATCTATCTCCCAGGGTTGCTATGAGGATGAAATGAGATCAGCATAAAGGGTGCCTGAGATGCACAATGCACATAAATATTATATAAATATTTGCTATTATTATTATTTATTTATTTAGTGTCTTAGGGATTTGCCGTCTCAGACCAAGGAGAGATCAAAACTAGTCAGTCCAATGTGACCCAGAATCCTCTGGAACCTGGAAAGATCAGAACGTGGTCTTTGTTTCCTAAATCTGGACCTTTCCTGCCTCAGAGGACATGGGGAGTGAGAGTATTCAAGGTCCCTTGGCTCACCCACCTCATCACACACATGTAGAGCAAAAAAGAGCACTAGCATGCCCGTGGAAGGATAGCGTCCATGATGCTCTGTCCACCTGTCATGAATATACTTGAAGAAGGCTGGGTTGTAGATCTGGACCTAGGAGATGAGAAGTCAACTAGTCAGGGGAAAGCTTGGGGAGTGAGGGGGAGGAGAAGGAAGGAGAGGGGTTTCCTTCTACCAACAACTTTTAGTTGACCCCGGTAGTTCCTGATGTCTGTGTCTGTGCCTTATCCCTCACGAGGTAAGTCCTTGATAAGGGCCACCTGAAGGTTATCAGCAGATAGGGGTCGAGGAGGCATCAGAGGCCCTGAAGTAGGGGTCGCATTGTCTAGAATAAGTACTTCCATCATTGGGGATGTACCAATAGTTCTTCTCTGTACCAAAAATGTTTGAAAATGGGTCTATCCCAGGATTTGACATCAAACTACTACTTCTACCCAGTAGAGGAAAAGCTAGAGAGCCAGGGGATGCAGTGGAGAAATTTCTGTCAGGAAATCTGCAGTTCAAATCCAGCCTCAGACACTGATTGGCTGTGTGATCTGGGCAAGTCACTTAGCTTTTGCCTCAGTTTCTAATATGTCAAATGAGAATGATAATAATAGCACCTCCCTTGAAGGGATGCTCGGTACAGTATACGGCACACAATAAGCACTATACATCAATACGTATTTTTCCCCTTCCCTCCCTCTAAGCAGAGTCAGCCTACCTTTTCCTTGTCCACTCGGAGGAAGGATTTCACAGGGGCATAGGTGCTGTAAACAGAGAAAGGTCATACTTAATATGGTCTAGAAAGAGCAGGGAAGGAAGTCCTCACCCTATCTCAGAACTCGTCTCCCAATTCTAATTTGCCCTGATCCACTGCCAGATTAATCTTCCTCACTGGAACTGAATACACTACAGTTAAGACTGAGAATCAAGAGACCTTTATCTGCTATTTACCCACCGCACTGGGGAGCTCCCTTCTACCCAGCAGGTTATAACATAGAAGTAGTCCTTGGACAACCCTAATTCACTCAACTAGCCCTCCAGATCTAGCCTCGCCACTGAGCCCTCCTTGGCTTTTCATTTGAATATGCTAGGGAAGGTAAAATAGGTGTTGAAAGAATCCATTGAACACCTTTTGAAAAAGACCCTAAAATAAAGACTCCAAGGAATATTGTGGCCAAAGTTCAGAATTTTCAGACTAAAGAAAAATTTTTACAAGCAGCCAGGAAAAAACAGTTCAAATACCGAGGTGCCACAATAAGGGTCACGCAAAATCTGGCTGCCTTAACATTAAAGAATTGAATGTGCTAGGGATTCCAAGACCCAGATCCCAGAGTGAGAAACTCCCCTACCCCAAAGCCTTTTTAAAAACCTCACCCTCCCCATTCCCAAGGATGGGGACCCCAAGGACCAAGGAGAAGGGTCTCACAATCGGATCTGTCCTGTGGACAGGGCACTGGCAATCCACAGCAAGTCCAGGGCCTTGAAGGGGACCAACACAAAGCTAACATTGGCAGGCAGGTTCTTGGCACTCTCTGGGTACATGAAGTGATGGGTGGTCCGGCTGCCAACATCTTGCTCAAAGCCCACTGTTGGGGCTTGGTTCATCCTGAGAGGGAGAGAAATGGGACAGAGAGTTAGGAGATCAGGCTGAACTCCAAAATTCTTACACCTGGGCCAGAGAGGCCCAACACAGGAAAGCTTTAATATGTCCCCCTCTTGATTCCTTGGTCCTGAAGGAAATGCTCTAACTGGCAAGTCCAGCCTAGTCATGGTCCAGGAACCATTTAACCATATTCCTAAGAGATCTGAATTCTGTGTGTGATTCCAGCTGGTATCACCCCCCAGTCCAGGCTCAGGTCTCTCCTTCTAGACAGCTGAACCAATCATCTCTCCCAGTTCCCAGCTTCTATTTTCAGTCCAGGTCTAATTTCCTTGGTTTCTTATGATGTCTAATTCCTAATGAACTTAAAAACCCTTCTCTTTTACTGACATCTGAAACCTGACTAGATGCTTGGGTTTCCCTTTCACTATCATTCTTTGAGGCTCAGAGACACTTTGACTCTCCTTGGAAAAGGCAGAAAGGCATCTCTACCCATTACCAATTAGCTGTTAAGTATATCTATATGGAAAAGAAAATGATTATTCATAGTTAAAGTGACTATGGGGAACAGTGTACCACTAGGCCAAAGTCAAACAAGGGAATGGCGAGATAATCGGGTACGAGCTTAGCTGGAGATGATGGTTGAACCAATGGAACAGATAGTCAACTTCATTTTTATTTTTCTTTCTGATTAAGGAACAAGTAAGAAAAGGCTGCCTTGGGTCAGGGGCCAGGAAACCTGCTGAGGCCTCTGGATGAAGAGAAATGCTAGACTGAGAGCAAAGGCAAGAACTCTCTCCTAGAGGACTGAAGAGAGAAATCACCAATAGCCACTTCACCTAAGGGATGGTGCATGGAAGCATGATTAGTCGAGAAGCTCCAAGATTCTGTTCTTAGACTGCAATGCTAGAAGGGGTTTCTATGGCAACATCTCCAGGATCTTCACTTTCTCTTAAACACTCAATGGCCCAGCAGACCAGAAGGGATTCAGACATCTTGGGTATTCCCCTCCAAGGTCATACCCTTGACTCTTGACCACAGAATCAGAGGCCAGAGCCTCCATACTTATGTTGGTTATAAAGAATCCTCCTGGGACTATCTACAATCCTAGAAAACTCTCTCCACTGGAAAAACTTGACTTTTCAAAATCCCACCAGGGAGAAGGGATTGAAGATGGAAATCAGACTGGGAGTTGGATTTGGAAATCTTACTCAATCTGGCGAGACCAACCCTTTAACTGGTGAGTTCCAAGGCAGAAGGCTCTCTGTGCCTAATTCAGGACCTCTCCTGGACCTTTGATTCAGGAAAACACAACATCAAAGAGACACTGACACCTCCTTATCCCCCATGGAGATAATACATAGAAAAATGGATAAGAGCTTTCTTCCATGGTATCAAAATGCTTAGCATATCTCTTGAATCATTTTTCAGTCATGTTCCACTCTTCATAAACTCATTTGAGGTTTTCTTGGCAAGGATACTAGAGTGAATTGCCATTTCCTTCTTCCAGGAGGAGAGATATAGCACATAATAGGTGCTTAATAAATGCTTAGTGCTATCCAGATGGTGGAATGGATAGAAACTGGCCCTAGAGTCAGAGGACCCGAATTCAAGCCCATTCTCAGATATTATGTGACTCTGGACAAGTCACTTCACCCTGTTTGCCCATTCTCAGATATTATGTGACTCTGGACAAGTCCCTTCACCCTGTTTGCCTCAGTTTCTTCATCTATAAAATGAGCTGAAGGAGGACGTGGCAAATCAGTCCAGTATGTCTGCCAAGAAACCTCCCAAAGAGTAGGACATGACTTAAACAATTCAACAATGACAACAAAGAAAGGCTTTCTGCCTGCCTGATGGGAGAAACCCTTTTACCCACACTCCTGCTGTTCCAGGATTAAAGCAATGGCTTTAAAGGGACCATATAGAAACCACCTGTACCATCATTCCCCAGACCCTCATTAGGTTTTACATCAGATGCCTCCTCTGGGGACCCAAGGCATGTTCCCAGATGCTAATAGTGAACAAATGGACACTTTAGTTCAAGGGTTTTAGTTCAGTGGAGGAAAGGGTGGAGAGCTTCAGATACTCTGGGGGTATCTGGGAGATCTGTTAGTGGCCCATCCTGACCTCATACTTTTCAAAGCTATTGTTCTTGTGTGGAGGATAAAATTGGGATAATAATAGCATCTACTTCATAGGGTGGTCATGAAGATTAGATGAAATAACATGTAGCACTCTGCAAAAAGTGCTACATAAATACTATTATTGTTATTACGTTGCCCAAGATTCTTTAGTGTGTGTCACAGATGGTATAGAATTTCCCTTTCCAGTCAAATGTGTCTGCCCAAGACTCCCAGAAGTGCTCCTCTGGCGGACAGAGAGAGGCTGGTGACTGCACAGCTCTGCCTCACTTAAATCTAATTCACCTGCCAGTCAAGACATCAGCCTGCTCGTGTCATTGATCCCCTTCAGGAACGAAGGATGAACAGCAAAAAGTGTTCCCAACTCAAACGCTGAGTGCCCGATGATTCTTCAGAGCAAAGAATAATAATTTGAGAAATACTGGCGTGGATTGACAGAATCGCTCCAATTCCAAGGCACTGGCCTTGAGTACTTTTTGACATGGGCAGCTAGGTGGCGCTTGGAACCAGAAAGACATCCTTGAGCTCAAATCTGGTATCAGACATTTACTAACTAACGCCAAGCAAGTCACTTAACCCTTTTTGCCTCAGTTTCCTCATCAGCAAAATGAGCTGGAAAAGAAAACGGCAAACTAATCAGGTATCTTTGCTTTGGCAAATAAATAAATAAATAAATAAGAGCCTAAATGGAGTAACAGACAGTTGGATATGATGAAAAATGGCTTAATCACAACAAATCTTTACTCTCTCTCTGCAGGAGAGTCACAGCAGGGAAGGGCAGGGCGACAAGCGTAATAAGACCCTCAGCTCCAAGGCAAAAAGGGATTTAAGGAAACTTGGGGCTTTCTAAATATCCCGATTCACTCAAAGGAACGCTCTTCTGGCAGAGAAAATGGAGGCCCCTCTGTGTTCTCCTGAGTGAGGGGAAGGAGAGGCTTAGATAGACACATTGCTGTCTTGGTGTTGCCATGGAAACAAAATCCTGCAGAAGCCTTGAGACAAGGCTCTTCCTTTTTCTTCCTGAGGATTTCAGGCTTCCTAGGATGCTGATTCTAGGAGATGTCTGGGAGGAACAGAGAACTTTCAATCTATTTATCCTTCTGACTCCTCCCGTGTTGCCTTCCACTTTCTAACCCCAAAAGGAAAATAGTAATTCAGGAGCAGATGGAGAGCACTGAGGTTTGGTTAAAAATAGGGCTTGGAGGTAATTTTTTTTAAATATTCAAGTCTCTGCACATGTCTAACCTGTATCAAATTACTTGCCTTCTCAATGAGGAAAAGGGAGAGAGAAAATAATTTGAAACTCAGTTTTTAAAAGTGTTTTACATGTAATTGGGGAAAATAAAATATTTTTAAAAGTAAAAAATAAAAGTAATAGAAAATATTTAAGTCTCAGGAAGGTAAAAGGACAAGAGTGTGCAATAAAGGGCCTTGACAGATGCTCTCAGTAGGACTCAGCAAGCAAGACTGGATAGAGCAGCTGGCTCTTTTCAGCTAACTCTGCAGAGGCTTAGGAATTTGGGCTCAGGCCACTTTCAAGTTACAAAATGAACTGCTCATACCCGCCGTACTGGGCAAATAGCCCAAAGAGCTAACAGGGGGAAGAAAAGCCCCAAATGCACGCAAATATTCAATGCAGCACTTTTTACTGTAGAATCGAATGGTATTGTGCCATAAGAAATGATAGAAGTGATAGCTTCAGAGAAACCTGGGAAGGCTTGTATGAACTGATACAGAGTAAAGTAAACAGAACCAAGAGAACGGTTTATACAATGACAATGATAATGTGAAGGAAAACAACTCTGATCAGCCATAATTCCAGAGAAGTAAGGATGTTTAGAGCCGGGGGACTAGATATAGTCGATATGGGGAGCTGTTTTGGCTAACTTTGCTCATTTGTTAGAAGGAATTGTTTTAAAATTTTGTGAAGGGAAATTGGAGAGGAGAATGGGAAGGAGGGGAAGAAACAAGGAAGGAGAGGAAAAAAGAAAGGAAAAGGAGGAAAGAAAGAAAATGAGGAAGGAAGAAAGGAAGGAAAGAAAGAAGGAAGAGAGGAAAGAAAGGAGGAAGGGAGGGAAGGAGGAAGGGAAAAGGAAAGGGGAAGGGAAAGGGAGAGGAAAGGAAGAAAAAAGGAGAGAAGGAGGGGGAAAACAGAGGAAGAGGAATAAAGAAAAAAGATGAGGAAGGGAGGGAAGCAGACAGATAAGAATGGAAGGAAGAGAAAGAAAAAAAAAAAATCCAAAACTTTAAAAACCTGGACTCTCAATACTTCTGGTTTCACAGTTTGGAGGCAATTTCAAGGGAGGGGGGCAGAGATACAGAACTCTCTAGAATCCAGTTGTCTCCTTCCCTTTCCTAATGGCTACCCAATTGCCTCAACTTCAACCCAGTCTCTAGGGAGATTCCCCTTGACCAACCTCTCTCAAGTGCTTCCCCTTGGTCCCACCGTCCTTTTGGGTAAAGCTCACCTCATGATAAAGTTGTGTCCATCGACGTCCCTCCCATAGCCAGAGCCACGCAGATTGCCTGAGTTTCCGACCACAGCACAGCGCCGGCACTTGTGGGGGTCCCGGAAGCGGTAGGGGTTCTCCCCTGGCACAATCTGGAACAGCTTCTCCAGCACCTCATTGGTGTTGTGGGATTTGAACTGGGGTTGCAGCATCTGTGGAGATGGAAGACAAAGAGCTGCAGCCAGGGAAAGCAGGCCAGCTTCGGAGAGCTTGGGTTTCTGTCCACCCTTGTCTCTTTCAGTCTCCGGCCATGTCTGGTGCCTAGAGCCTCCTCACTTGGCATTCTCCATGGGCCTACTCTTTCACAGGCCGTGCCAAATGCCTGCCCCTCCCTCATTAGTATTCGCCTGCCCTTGTATTCTCTCTTGGGGCCCTGCTCTCTCCTGATAAACTACCCTGACTGAAGCGTTAGTGGGTTAATGTGCTACTCATTACCAGGTAATGTACTGGCATTGGAACAGGTGCCTTAAGCCATTTTCAAGACACCAGCCTCAGTGTCATTCGGATCATAGGACCAGGCCCCTGCCTCCTCCACAGAAGGCCTTCAGGGCCACACAGGAGATGGGACCTGCAAAGGCTTTCATGTTCCTTCCCAAAAGTCTACAGAAAGTACTCCAGGCCAGTGGATAGGTACAGTGAGCTCAGAACTAGGGAATAGGAAAAGCATGGGGAAAAGGGACGGGAAAAGGGAAGAAGAGGATGAGCAGATCCAAAGATGCTCTGGGTTAGCACCTCAGGATCCATGGCTGACCCAGAGCCCTGGAGCCAGTGGGTAGAGGCTAGGTTTAGAATTTTGGGGCACATTTTTCGCAGGATACAAGACCAGTAACCAGCAATGTGGGGAGAGGGCTCCCACAACCAATTACTTGAGCCTAGCTCTGAATATAAAAAGTTACTGAAGGGGCAGGTGGATAGCACAGTGGACAGAGCACTGGCCCTGGAGCCAAAAGGGCTTGCGTTCAAATATAGCCTCAAATACTTTAACATTTCCTAACTACAGGACCCCAATTGCCTTGTCAAAAAAACAAAAAAGGAAAAGAAGTTGGTTCTTTAATTTGCATTATTTTTGCAAATTTGCATCAATTTGCAAATTATTTTTGCATGAGAACTTATTTTTTTTTTTTTAGGGGAAGGGCAATTGGGGGTTAAGTGACTTGCCCACAATCACACAGCTAATAAGTATCTGAGGCTGGATTTGAATTCCTGATTCCAGAGTCGGTGCTCTACCCACTATACCACCTTGAGGTTCCATTGAACTTTTTTTTTCTCTAAAACTATCAAATCTGAACCTCAAACTCATAGTTCTTCAGAGATGGGGGGGCTGGGCCACTGAGAATAAGCTGGGAAATAAGGGGGGCAGGGTGGAATCTGGCTGCATTCCTCTCTGAACACTAGGGAGGAGGGGGTGGGGCTGTCAGGGACACACGAGAATGATTCAAGAGCTCGAGGAATGGACTTAAGAACAAGAAAATGAACTCAGTCTGGAGAGGGAGCTTGGCACTGAGTCAAGAATTCCTGAGCTCATGGGAGAAAGGGAGGAGGGCCCAGCCCCCATTGAGAAGCATTTGAGAGGGGACGTGTTTGGTGGTTAATTGCCTGTTCAGAATACATTAACACATGGTGGCGCCCAGGGCTGTCTGCTGCTGCTGGGGAAGCTGTTTTTTTCTAGGCCCTCCTTTGCCACAGGCTGGCAGTGGGATTGTGGGCAAGAACCCTGATCGTGGCCACAAGCAATATCATAAAGAGTTCCGAGCTGGCAAGGTCAAAGATGGCATCGTGGGCTGACTGACCCCTGCCTCTCCTTGCCCATCATTAGCAGCTCTCAGGCTCGATATACAGAGGGCATCTCTCTATCACCAGTCATACCGACAGGGCTCATAATTCTGTCCCCTTGTAAGAGAAGAGGAGGGAGAGAGATGCTTCTCTGCTTTGAGTATGCAGTCTGAAGACGGGTTCAAATCTTGCTTCTGCTAGGCAAGCCAAGATATTCCAGCCTATTTCTTAATTTGAAAATGGGGATAAGAGCTAGCACTTCCACAGGACTTTATTGTAGAGGGCTGAAACTCTGAAAAAGGTGTGCTGGAATCAGACAACCGAGCACTTAAGGCTAATTACCTATGTGTTGTGAGACAATGACTCTATTAGCATATGTTTGGATAAATGATAAATGTTTGGTGTTAAGATAATCAGAAGCAAGGATTGTGGGGCTGAGGGAGAGAGAGGCCAGAGAATCACTTTGTGGCAGACAAGGAGGAGAGAAATTGGTGAGTTTGGACTCAAGAATCCAGGATACATCATTGGCAAGCCTTGTGGCAATTTGTCTGCCTCCTTCACTTCTCCTCCTAAAGACCAAGGACTTTAATTTATACTCTGGCTGACCCCAAGGCCCTTCAGGGAGCAAGCCGTATTTTACACATGGAGTGTAATGGGCTGAGGCTTGAGTTGATGCACTGAGGTCCCAAGCACGTGAGGTGCCACAGGTAACCCTAGAGAACTTCTAAATTTAACCCTTTATACTATTAACTTCTTGATTTTTGACAAAGATACACTGGCTCCGGCAGACAGGTTTTATAACCCATCAGAAGGTCAGTGTCCAGTGCGAGCAGCTCCACTATCTTTAGAAAATCACCAGGTGATGTGGAGAGACCCAGAAAGTGGTGAATGGAAGGGATCAGATAGGCTAACTGCTTGGGGGAGAGGGTTTGCTTGTATCTCTATAGGTGGAGAAGGAATCAGATGGGTATCAATGAGCCGTATTCATCTTGTCCATCCCAGAGATACAGCCTCATGTGCTTGGGACCTCAGTGCATCAACTCAAGCCTGAGCCCATTACAATGGAGAGTTGGGGCAAATGAAAAGACTAAACAACAATCACAAGTATGGAAGCTGATCCTGAGAAGTTATATGACTTGGTTGGGACACAAACTAGTGTCGTAAGGCACAATCTGAGTTTGTACTCGACTCCCAAACCAGACCTCTGACACTGTTCCACCTAGCCAGGAGAATAATGGTTGGGACCAGCTGCTTCATAGGGCTATTGTGAAGAAAAGGTTCTGTGATCCTTAAAATGGCCTATAAAAGTGAGCTAGACAAGGCAGCCAAACTCGAAACTGCCCGGGAGAAGATGTTGGGACTCAGAAGCCATCCAATATCCTGTGCTAAGCCCCAGTCCTACCAATGAGCCAATCAGTTAATACATTTATGGGCCTACTGTGCGCCAGATATTAGAGATTTAAAAAAAAAAAAAAAGCAAAAACACTCCCTGTTCTTAAAGAGCTCAATATACAACAAATAGTTGTGTGCAAACAGGATGGACATCAGGGGATGTCAGAAAGGACCAAGATTAAGACTGGCTGGAGAAAGGTTTTGAGGAGAACACGTTAGTTGGGACTTGGAAGCCAGGTAAATATGGGGAGAGCCAGCAGGACCAACCAGGGAACTGCCAGGGTCATCAAATGGAGGAACAGAAAGGAGGTCAGTGTCCCACGGCATATGATTGGAAAGGGGAGGGGGGGCCTTAGGTTAGGAAGGGGTTGAAAGATAATCAGTTTAGCTTGGATATGCTGAATTTAAAATGACTACAGAAATGGTGTCATTCAAATAGACACTGTATATAAGGATCCCCGTTGTCTACAGTGTTACTTAGAAAATTGCACTTTTGCAGTATGTTCTATTATATTGAGGGTTATAGCTAGAGTGCTGGGGAATGGAGTCAGGCTGACTCAGCTTCCTGAGCTCAAATCTGACCTCAAACAATTGCTAGCTGTATGACCCTGAGCTAGTCATTTAACCCCATTTGCCTCAGTTTTCTCTGGAAAAGGCTGCCCAAAAAAAAAAAAAAAACTCACGAAGAGTCAGACATGACTGAAAAACTGAGAAAATTACTTAGGGTTCAATGTAAAGGAAGCCAGGATTCTCCGAGGCAGAGGGGAGGACAAATAGCACAAGGAAAGAAAGGGAAGAAGGGGAGAAGGTCCAGGTGGGTGCCCAAGATTCGGAGAACCCGCTAGTCCTTCCTTTCCACTCCATTCTAGGGTCTGAGAAGTGTGAAAATGCTCTCAAATCAAGCTGCCTCTTTTCACGACTTGTCCGCCCAGCTCTGACCCGGCGGTCAGGGGCTAGTGGGTTGGAACCCTAAGTGGTCCTTTGGTCTGAAACAGCCTTTCTGGCATCCTACTGGTGATTTTGAGCCTGACTTGGCCTGAATGGGAAGAGATGCCCTTGGTCCTGCCAGTTCAACTGCACCAGGGACCACACTTAGCGTGGCTCCCTGTAATCTCAATTTGCTGTACTGCCATCTGTGATTGGCCATTTCCTTCTCCTCATCCTACACAGGCTGTTGCCCCGTAATAAAACTGGGCCAGACTTGAAAGGGTCCTAATAAGATTTCATTCCATTCAGTTAAATAATCCCGCAGATAAGAAGTGCCTACTAAGTGCAGGGCCATTCACTAACTAAAGATGAAACTACCCTCAGAAGCTTCCATTCTATCAACCTGGATGTAAGGTACACACACACACACACACACACACACACTCACACATGCACAGACACACAGCACATGCATGCACACTCATGTGCATCCATATGTGCTCACATGCATTATACTCACACACAGCTCTTGCATGCACACATGGACATACTACAATGCATGCACACATGCACTCACTTGTGTATTGCATACATGCCCACCCATACATGCACTTGTGCATTCATATAGATGTGCTCATGTGTGCAGCAATACTCATGCACGCATGTACATTGTACTGCACACACGTGCACTGCTCATACATGCACATATGGGCACACTCATGTGTGCACGCCCATGCTCATGCACATGTATGTGTACTCACATACATGCACATGCATGCACACACCCATTCCTACATGCACACATGTTCACATTCATGTGTACATACATATGGATACAGACACACTCATGCACACACAGGCGTACACACACACAGCTGGTCCCTTACCATCCACCACCGCTGGACATCTAGGGGAAGATCCATGTTCTCTTTGGTCCAGACAGGAGAAATGTTGCCATCGTAGTGACTGTCAAACCAGTCGGAAGCCCCCGTGTCCCCCATGCAGCGGCGGCAGGTGCAGCTCTTGCTCAGGAGGCCCCCCTTGTTGAGGTGCTGCAGGCCCGCGTAACTTGGTACCAGTTTGACCCGGTGCGTGCCACCAAGGCCTCCAGAGTCCAGGTAGGGCAGGGTGGCCATGCTGTGGTGGGAGTAGGTGAAGAGGAGAGACATGACAAACACCAGCAGGAAGGCCGTGGAGAGAAACCAGAACCGCAGGGAGCACTTCATGGCTTGGCCTAGGGGGACGGGACCCCCTGCTGGGGCAGGGGTCACCGGGGTCCCTCCTTCACCAGCTGGCCCCAGTGCTGCCCACCTGGTCTGGCTCCACAGAGAAAGAGCATAGAGGCCTGAGCCGTGCTAAGGAAGGGGAGACCGATGGGGGGACCCCGTTCTCTCCCTCAAAGGTGAGAGAAAACAAAGCAGGCAATCGTGGCTTCCTCTGCAGCTGGTGGAGACTCCGATGGCGGCTTCGTCTGGACCTGCAACTAGCTGGGCCACAGGGGCTGTGCTTCTCCGGCCCCCCCACCAAGGGGGAGGTCAGTCCATTCTAGCCCTCTAGTCCCTGGGGATCGCTGGGTACCAGCTCTGGGAAACCTCCTCTTTGGTGATTTGGAATAGTCCGGTCTGGGGCAGCCGGGGTCCTTGTGGCTCATGGGCAGACTCTGAGGCTGTCCCTCCCTCCCCTGCTGCAGGGGAGCTGGCTCTGTCCCCCTGGGGAAACCAAGGATTCCAACCAGAAGAGAAAGCGCAACCCGTGGGATGAGTGTGGGGAGAAGGGTTCAGAGAGGCCTTGGAGAGCCAGAGATGCAGCCCCTGGCTTCACTTGATTCTGCTCCTTCTGGACAAGGAGAGGGCAGCACCAGGAGGGCCTTGATTCTTAGGAAAAGGGAAAAACAAAAAGAAATACCAAAAAAAAAACCAAAATCTCAGCAAGCTGACATGCTTTCAAGGCCACGCAGTGGAGGGTGCTGACATTCCATGCTATCTCACAACTTCCACCGAAGCCTCCCACCTCTGGGGCTGCAAACTCCTTTGCCCTGGCTGCCTGAGAGACTACACAGCGTTCATTCCAGATGCCTGGCTCCCAGGAACCAAACAGCTGCAAGCCAGCTGCTGCGGGCTCCCCCGGTTATTGGCAAGTGGGTTGAACGCCCCTCCACTCTCTTCTCGGTCTTCTTCCCAGCAGTGCTGGCCGGGGTTCAGCTGCCCCTCTGCCCATTCCTGCTCCCTGGGGGCCGTGTCCTCATCTGGAGCCGTTTTCAGTAATCCCCTGGCAGCCTCTGCCGCTCAGATCCAGGTCTGCTGAAATTGCAGAGAAGAAAAACACTGAGACACAGATAACATTCTCCGCCGCCACCTGTGTCACCCTCTCAGTGCCCCATCTCTACCCCCATTGCCAGTCCATGTTGTTGCTCAGTCGTGACCCCATTTGGACTTTTTTTGGCAGAGATTTGCTGTTGCCTTCTTCTGCCCATTTTACATATGAGGAAACTGAGGCAAACAGGATGACATGACTCGGCCAGAGTCACACACCTTATAAGTGTCTGAGACTGGATTTGAACTCATGAATTTTGAAATTTGAACCCCATAGTATGGTGTGACAGCGAAAGGCCAGGTTTGGAGTCAGGAGAGGCCTGAATTCCAATCCTGTCTCAGACACCTACTATCTGTGAGATCATGGGTAAATCATTCAAATGCTCTGTGCCTCAGTTTCCTCTTCTGTAACATTAATGGCTTAAATTAAACGACTTCCAAGTCCTCTACAATTCTAAATTTATGACCCAAAGGAAAAAAAAAATTAACACCAGAGGGAGCTCCTTACACCATATAGGAGTCATAGATTTCACCTCACTTTATATTAACTATGCCGTTATATACTAGCCAATATATCAAATAAGTCCTAGAGATGTTAAATGCCGTGTTTAAGGTCACACAGATCAATGGAGCATTATTAATGATTATTATTGATCTCTGTTGGCACTGTGCTACAAGAGATAGTCCTTGGTTTGTTGCTTAGAAAAAAAGCAACTCAAAATAAAATAACTAAGAAAAAAAGCATCCCTAGATGACAAAGGATCATTTAGGAATGTCCCACCTGTTCCAGGGCTGTGTGTTTTGGGGAGGGCACCCCTAGTGAGGAAAGAGGGTTGGGACTAGTCCAATCCAATCTGCCCCTCCATTTGCTTTTGACATAAGTTAGAAGACTGCAGTCAAAGTTTCCTGGGTCATGCTGGAGGCCAGAGGTGTAGTACACAGACCACCAAAACAGATTTAAATGTATTTCCCAAGAGGATTCTGGGAAGATGGCAGAGTAGGTGAGAAAAATTTTGGCTCTCCAAATTTCCTCCACAAAAAAATAAAATAAAATAAAAGACAAATATCACCTAAGAGTAACAGAAATAAATACAAGGTAAAGCAATAGTCTTCCTAAGACAACTTGAGAAGGTTTCAGGAAAGGTTAGACCTCCAGGGGCAGAGGTTCAGCCAGAATAAAGCAGAAACACAGCCTTGAGGGCAACTGGGCCTGGGGGCTGCTTCGGCCTTAGGAACTTTCATCTTTTATCTTCCAGACCTTCCACTATTGAGGGATAGAAGGCACAGATGTGCTGACCAAATGCACCCCAGGTTGTGGCTGCTAGGAGAAGGAGCTTGCACACACCTGGGGAAGGCAGTAGCAGAGGGGCAGGGACCCGGCGGGCTATGGGAATTGGCAGGAAAGCAGAGTCCCTGGTTTCAGCTCTGGGCAGATAGCCACCAAGGGAATGCAGAGAACAAGATCATTTGGGGGACAGCGTGCCTGTGGACCCTAACCATGGCTTAGAAGTGGAGAGGAGAGCCCCAGAAAAGATCTCAGAAAATAACAGTAAGAAGCACTTGAAATTCAGGATATCATTTCCCTACGTCAGGATTAGAACTTGATTATGTTAATAGCTGCTAAAAACAAAACAAAAATAGAGTAAGTAAAGAGAAAGAACCCAACCGTAGATAGCATAAGGATAGAGAAGATTTGAGTTCATGAGGAAGACAATGGAACTGAAAAAAGCCATTCTTTTTACAATGATACATGTCAAATGGTCCCAAGCACAAAAAAAGTTCTTAGAAAAACTCAAAAAAAATTTTTTTAATCAAATTAGAGAGATTGAGGAAAAATTGGGGGAAAATAAGAGAAATTTAAATTAATAAAATTATGAAAAGAAAGTCAACCAATTTGAAATTGAGAATCAAAAACTTAAGGAAAAAATAATCCCTTGAAAACTGGAATTGGGCAAGAGGAAGCTAATGACATTTTAAGACATCAACAAATCAATAAACAAAATTAAAAGAATGAAAAAAATAGACAAACCCAAAGATCACAACTTTTGGGATAAGAATTCACTACTTGACAAAAACTGCCGGGGAAACTGGAAATTAGTATAGCAGAAACTAGGCATGGACCCACACTTAACACCGTACACCAAGATAAAATCAAAATGAGTTCATGATTTACGCATAAAGAACGAGATTAAAGATAAATTAGAGGAACAGGATAGTTTACCTCTCAGACTTGTGGAGGAGGAAGGAATTTGTTACCAAAGAAGAATTAGAGATCATTATTGATCACGCACAAAATAGAAAATTTTGATTATATCAAATTAAAAAGCCTTTGTACAAACAAAACTAATGCAAACAAGATTAGAAGGAAAGCAACAAACCGGGAAAACATTTTTACAGTTAAAAGTTCTAATAAAGGCCTCATTTCCAAAATATATAGAGAATTGACTCTAATAAGAAATCAAGGCATTCTTCAATTGATAAATGGTCAAAGGATATGAACAGACAATTCTCAGATGAAGAAATTGAAACTATTTCTAGCCATATGAAAGGGTGTTCCAAATCACTATTGATCGGAGAAATGCAAATTAAGACAACTCTGAGATACCACTACACATCTGTCAGATTGGCTAAGATGACAGGAAAAGATAATGATGAATGTTGGAGAGGATGTGGGAAAACTGGGACACTGATGCATTTATTGTTGGTGGACTTGTGAATGGATTCAGCCATTCTGGAGAGCAATTTGTAATTATGCTCAAAAAGTTATCAAACTGTGCATATCCTTTGACCCAGCAGTGTTACTACTGGGCTTATATCCCAAAGAAACATTAAATAAGGAAAAGGGACCTGTATGTGCCAAAATGTTTGTGGAGGCCTTTTTTGTAGTGGCTAGAAACTGGAAAATGAATGGATGCCCATCAATTGGAGAATGGTTGAGTAAACTGTGGTATATGAATGGAATATTATCGTTCTGTAAGAAATGACCAGCAGGAGGATTTCAGAGAGGCCTGGAGAGACTTACATAAACTGATGCTGAGTGAAATGAGCAGAACCAGATCATTATATACTTCAACAACGATACTGTATGAGGATGTATTCTGATGGAAGTGGATTTCTTCGACAAAGAGAAGATTTAATTCAGTTCCCATTGATCAATGATGGACAGAAGCAGCTACACCCAGAGAAGGAACACTGGGAAATGAATGTGGACTACTTGCATTTTTGTTTTTCTTCCCAGATTATTTTTACCTTCTGAATCCATTTTTTCTTGTGCAACAAGAGAACTATATGGATTTGCACACATATATTGTATCTAGGATATACTTTAACATGTTTAACATGTATAAGATTGCCTGCCATCTAGGGGAGGGGGTGGAGGGAAGGAAGGGAAAAGTTGGAACAAAAGTGATTGCAAGGGACAATGTTGTAAAAATTATCCATGTATATGTTCTGTCAATAAAAAGCTATAATTAAAAAAAAAGAATGAAAAAATAGAAAAGAAAGCATCTCATCAGGAAAACAACTGATCTGAAGAACAGATCAAGGAGAAATAATAATTTAAGAATGGTTGAACTACCTGACATTTATGATAAAAATAATCTTGATACAATTTTAAAAGAAATTATCAAAGAAAATTACCCTGAAATTTGCCTTTAAAAAAGGCAAAGCAAAAAGGAGGGGAAAAAATCCACTGAGCCCAGGAGGAAAACTTATATAGCCAAGTTTCAAAGCTCCCAGTTAAAGAGAATATATTGGAAACAACAAGAAAAAAAATTAAATATCATGGAGCTACAATAAGGATTATATAAGACCTAGCAACTACTACAGTGAAGAACCATAGCTCTTGGAATAATATATTCCAGAGAATAAAAGAGCAAGGGTTATGAGCAAGAATAATTTACCTAGCAAAATTAAGTATAATCCTGAATGGGATGGGAGGGAGGGAATGACATTTAATAACCTGAAAGAATTCAATAAGGTCAAATTGTTTAATATATCAATTCTTTTATAATTCGTTTATATTTGGATAATTTGAAAGAAAGGCTTGTGCTAGGCTGAGCATGATAGGGTAATTCTTTAAAAAATATTGGGAGAGATAAAAAGGAGTAATTATCTCATACAAATGAAGCATAAAAAGAAAAAGTAATATAGAAGAAGAGAGGACAGGTAGTGCTGGAAGCCTACTCTCATTGAGAATGGGTTAAGGTGAACAATTGTGTGTGTGTTTACGAGCACACATAAAAATCTATATTCACAAAGAAATAAGAGGGCAAGGAAATAGAATGGGCGGAGAAAACAACGGAAGGACTATTAGAGAGATGGGTAAGTTAAAAAAACAGGAGGGCAAGGTAGAAGTAAAGCAGAGGAGTGAGGAGAAATAGGGTAAATAGGATGAGAAAAAAGAAAAAAAGAAAGGAGCAAAATACACAAGTAATTATAGCTTAGAATGCGAATGAGACAGATTCATCCATAAAACAAATGGGAAGCCGATTAAAAATCTGAATTTAACAATATGTTGCCTTCAGGAAACATGAGATAAAAATGAGAGATATAGTCAAAGATAAAATAAAGGACAGAAGTAGAATTTATTATGTACCAAAAGCAAAGCTAGTAATTATGATCTCAGAAAAAGTTAAAGTTAAAATAGATTTAACTACAAGTGAAAAATAGAGAAATGTGTCAGCAATATTATTCAGTATAGCTTGAGACCATTTAAAATACCTAGGCGGTATAAAATACCCAAGTGTATACCTGCCAAAACAGATGTAGGAATTACATGAACATAAACATAAAACACTTTTTATAGAAACAAACTCAGATCTAAATAACTAAAGTAATTTTATTGTTTATGGGTAGGTAAAGCCAATATAATCTTTTAAATGACAATGTTACCTAACTAGTCTATTTATTCAATGTCAGACCAGTTAAATCACTACAAAATTATTTTCCTAAATTAGAAAAAATAATAACAAAGTTCATTTGGAAGAACAAAAAGAGAAACTTCAAAGAAACTAGGAAAAAAGATATAAAGGAAATAGATTTGGCAGTATCCGACCTTCAACCATATTATAAGGGAGAACACTGTTGAAGTGTAAAAAGGAGAATTTTGATAATTTAAGTTAAAATTTATATCAATAATACCTGTATTGCTGAGAAGAGACGAAGAAGAAAATGGGGGAAAAACTTTCATAGACAATCTCTCAGATTAGATAGGATGCGACTGGGTTGGAATACTGCTGTGGTGTAGGATGATGAGCTGGTTTAGAAAAATATGGAAAAACTTGGATGATGAAGGAAGATGCTATCCACCCTCAGAGAAACAGATGACAGGTAAAAAAAAAAAAACTATAGTATGTTCATACATATATGTGTATGAGTGTATGTATTTATAGATACTATGTATAAGTGTGCATATACATGTATAAGCACATGTGTGTACATACAGACACATACATGTACATGAAGTGTGTCTGTGTATATATCCCCACCCTTAATTTCTTTAAGGGAGGGGGAAGGAAAAATAAAGTAAAGAGTGCCCATCAGAGAACAAAAGAAAACCAATAATAAAGTAAAGC
The DNA here is from genome assembly GCF_902635505.1 of Sarcophilus harrisii. Lineage (NCBI taxonomy): Eukaryota > Metazoa > Chordata > Mammalia > Dasyuromorphia > Dasyuridae > Sarcophilus > Sarcophilus harrisii. Next base: position 38,484,201 of record NC_045427.1, on the reverse strand, counting down.
TGGGCAACTTTGAAAACAATGTGTAGTTTTCATTATATAGGTTTTCTTGAAATGAAAATTTATTTTTTTATATTGCATTCTCTCATGGTCTACTGTGTACATGATAATATTTTTTTATTTTCTTTTATCATTTCATATTTAAGTTTAAAATAAAATGTTAAAAAATAAAAAATGTACTTTTCATATGATTTTAATGGGTTGGTGTGTTAATTTTTAAAAAAAGAAATCTAAAAGCATGTACTGCTTCTAAGTCAATCTGTGGCCCATGGGCATCCTTATAGATTCTTTAGCGGCCTCGTTTCTCTCTGGGTTAATCCCCCAGCTCCTCCACTGAGCTGCATTAGGGACAGTTCAGGGGCTCCTGGAAGCCACAGCTGGCATCTATGCCGAGCACAGATGGGGGTGGGGTTATCAGTTAATGAGTGGGCTGGAAGAGGATTCCAGTTGCCCTATTTCTCTCCCTTAATCTTCAGTTCCTTTCACTACAAGTGCCTATCGTGGTGTTTACCTTAATTATCTGACCCATAGACTCAGCTTTTCTGGATAAACTCTACTGACTCCATGTCAAATTTCCAGCCAGCACAGTCAGCACACTCGGCCAACTGTCTCCCTCAGAGCTTCTCTCATCGAGTTTTGCAGCTGAGCAGAGTACTGCCCGGGCATCCATTGCAACCCAGCTCAGTCAGTAAGCCAGGACATACCCAGAGACCTATCTTTTCTCTCCAAGGCACAGCCATACCACAAACACCTGCCACCCAATGGATTTTCTTTCTCCCTGGGTAGAAGCAAGTATGGAGAAAGGAAGAAATTATTTCCCAAGAAACAAAAGGCCAAATTGCCTAGATGTCACCATGCTAGAAACTATCTTCTGGATGCTTTTGCTGTCATATAAAGTGGAGCAACAAATGGCAAACCACTCTTTTTTTTTGACCAGGAAAACACCAAAGAGGGTCACAAAGAATTGGACACAAGCCAATTGAACTGAAGGCTCAATGAGGTTAAATGCTTTGGCCAAGGTCACATAGATAGCAAAGAGCAGAGCTGGCATGTGAAATAAGTTCCACCATTAAATACAGATTAAGATGGGAAAATGATAAATGCCGGGGGAAATCACAGAGGGCGAATATGCCCCCAATGACAAAATCAGGAAAACATGAATGACTACCAAATGTGGGCCTCTTTTCTCAGTTCTGAAAGTATTTTTGAGAATGATCTATATACATGGATCCTTTCCCAATCTTCCTCAGTGTCAAGTCAATGCCTTCCCTCTGAGATTTTTCTCCAATTTATCTCATAGGTGTCTTGTCTCTACATAGTTATTTATTTATCATCTCCTCCATTAGAATGGAAGCTCTTTGAGGACAGACTATTTTTTTGCTTTTCTATATATTCCCATAGTGCCTATGCACTATGAGCACAGAACCTAGCATATAGTTTTGGGCTGATTTTCAGTTGATGTCTGACTCTTTACTCTTAGCAAAGATACTGGGCTGATTTGCTATTTCCATTTCCAACCCATTTTACAAAATAAGAACAGAGGCAGAGTGGCTTGCCTGGGATCACACAGCTAGTAAGTGCTCGTGCTGCATTTGAACTCAGGGAGATGAGTCTTCCTGACTCCAGGCCCTGAATTCTATTCACTGTGTAACCTAGCCAACCCTGGTTCTTAATCAATGCTTAATACATGCTTCTTTTTTTTTTTAACAGTTAGAATTTGGTTAGTTATTGAAGGCATCAAAATCATCCACTGCATCCTAGGTCATCTTGACTTTAGTCTTTTTTTTTTTTTTAATTTTGTTCTTTGGGGTTTTTTTTTATTATAGCTTTTTATATACAAAACATATGCATGTGTAATTTTTCAACATAGACCCTTGCAAAAACTTTCAACTTTTCCCCTCCTTCCCTCCACCCCCTCCCCTAGATGGCAGGTAGTCCCATGCATGTTAATTATGTTAAAGTAATGCATATTTCTTGATGAAAATATGAAAAGGGAAAAGACAGGCTTTCCCAAAGGAATTCCTCAAGCAGACCGTATCTTCACAGTCACATACAATTGCCTAAAAGATATAGAAAATACAAGATCCCACCATGTTGATTGTTCATTGATTTTTGAAAAGTTGACTCAGCAAAGTGCAGCCTTAAGAGCTCTCCACCAACAAAGCATCCCTTGCATACATTAAGATCATGCAAGATTACTTGACAGATGTGACCCCAGAGGCAGCTTTGTTCAAAGATCCTCTTAAGCATAAACCAGGAAGATGTATGTTTGCCAAAAAGGCTTCTGTCAGTGAAGGTGCCCTATATAGGGCATCCCTATATAGGGAATACAATGAACACCAGAACATTTTGGTGTATGTTACAGTCGCCTCTGACCACAGGGGTGAAATGTATGGAGCCCTTCTCCATAGAAAAAGAATGCTTTTAAATTCATAAAATACTTACACAGGATTACAAAGATAATGAGTTCTAATGAAGTTTTTGTTTTAAAAGAACAAGTTCCTAGCTCCCAGGTTAAGGACTCCTGCTATAAATAAATGGTGAAGTCCCCCAGATAACTCCTACTTGTAGATGGTGATCTGGTGGTAACTACATTAATCCCTAGTGTATGAGAAGATCTCAACAAAATTTATCACCCCTAAAGAGAGACGCTTAACAATTCATGTAACAAAGAAAAAAAACCACTCAACCTAAATATACAAAACTGCTCCCAGTAGTCATCAACTTTTCGTGGTATATTTTGTGGTATATAATTTCGTGGTATAAGGTGAAATATAGGAATTGTTTCAATTTCTACTTTTCTTCTGATTTGTAATGCAGAGAAACATTTCATATAGCTATTTTGTCTTTTGATCAGATATATGATTTCTTGGGGTAGAGAATTCCCAGTGAGGAACGTTCTCTTCCAGTAGAGATTAGGGACCTTAAGGTGATTCACCTAAAATCATGGTGAGTATATATTTACTCAACTTGATGCAAAGGACAATAGAGAAAACCAGGAATACAATATACATGTCAATACCAATGGAAAGACTACAGCCAACTGCAAAGAGCAATCAAAACTGAATGCTTGGAAATTATAAGGACCAAGTTTAACCCAAAGAAGATTTATGAAGATACTCCCCTTCCTTCTTTGCAAAGGTAGAGATTCGAGTTGTGAAACACTGCAGAAAATGCCACACTTTTGCAGTATGTTGGTTAATTTTGCTTTCTCTCTCTTCCTTTTAATCTTTTCTTTCCCAACCATGACTCATGTGGAAATATGTTTAAAAAATGAATGTACACCTATAAACTATATCAGAATGCTTGCTAGCATGGGGAGGAGGGAAGGAAGGAAGGAAGGAGAGAAAACAAATTTGGAACTCAAAATCTTAAGAAAATGAAGGTTGAAAAACCATCTTTACATGTAATTGGAAAAATAATATGTTCTTAAAATGAAATTTTAAAAAAAATTAGGGCTAGCTCTCTGGGATGGAATAGACAGAGGGATATATTGAGGAATGTGGAATAAAAACAAAAAAAATAGCAACAATTTTTTAAAATTCATACAAGAAAACCCAAATGGATGGAGAACAGTTCTGACCAATACTAGGGTGTTTAGCAGAATCCACACCCAGGGATTGGCATCCTTCCCCCTCCTCCCCAAATCTGAGAGGTCATCAGTACATTTATCTTGGAAAAGACTGCAGATAGCAATAAGCTGAAGCCAGACTGCACAGGAGGAAGGAGGCAGACTGAATTGCATTTGGGGAAACACACAGCACTTTTAACAACCACAAGCTTTTAAATGTCAATATTCTTCTGGTGTTGCTGTAGGGCTATAAATCACAGAACACAGCAATCTCAGAAGATTCAAAATGATAGACACACAGAGAGGGTATAAACAGGCTGCTATGTGTTATTGATAGTGTCCAATAATATCATCTGTTCCACTTTATAAATTTAATTTTTTAAAAAGTCTAATTTTAACAAATACCTAATAAATATTTTCATAGACATTTTTCTCCATTTTTTGAGCAAAAATCATCACTCGGTTAATGTATGATTGTGATAAGTTATGGGCTGGCCAAGGAGAGAGACAACCAGCCTAAGGCTTCTCCACTGAGAGGCCTGTAGCTATCAGGTAGCTAGCTTCTTTATGGAGGAGGTATGGATGGGAGCTCCACTGTGGGGTCAGGGCTAAGGAATGGCTTTCCAGAAGCCACATAATCCTTTCCCAATCCTGAAAGGTGGAAAACAAGCCCAGGCATAAAGGCAGAATCATTTTGGCTGGCAGAAAGAACCATCCTTTAAGCCCCAAGCCCAAATTCCGTAGGACAGATGAGGATAAGGTGATGCTTAACCAAAACTGACATCAGCTGTTCCCCTTCCCTCCTCCGGCTTAGTTTGCAAAAGTTGGTGGTTTGAGCAACTGGGAGTGGGTGGATTATGAGTGCATGGGAGAAGGGCGTGTAAACAAGCTTGGGGAACCAGCTGTTTGTAAAACGAACTTGATTGTCTGTGTTCCCAAGTTTTCGGCTCATGATGTGATGCCGAAGAAAGAAAGATGAAGAGCTTGATACTTGAGTATCGATACCTTGAAAGGAGGAAATGCAGCTGGAAGACAGGAGCGAGAGACAAGGCAGATAGCAGGCTAAGTGGAGTTTCACCTTTCCAAGTTCTTGGAAATGTAGCATAAGCATCACATTTTTCTTTTTCCTGTCATTTGAAAATCACAGATAATTTTTCTTTTTATAATCACTTCTATTTTCCAATACTTTCCTCTACTCCCCAACTCCTGAGTGCCATTCCTTAACAAAGAATAAAAAAAAGAAAGGGGGGCAGGTGGAGAAACAGTTCAGCAAACTTTTGTTAATTAAGTCTGACAACATATGTGACATCCAATCTCCATAGTTCCCCACTTCTGCAGAGAGGTGCATTCTTAAGCTTGGTCATTATATAATTACCCATCATTTAGTTTCTGTGGAAATACAGCTGGACCTTAAAAGAACAAGTTCTGGTTACAGTTATAGCACTAATAAGGCATTTAACTTTGAGCATGTTTCTAACTTCCCTCAGCCTCAACTTGTTCATCTATAAAATGGGAAGAATAACCTGCCTGTCTACTTTACAGAATTCCTGTGAAGATCAAATGAGATAATGTATAAAAGTTTCACAAACTCGAAAGCATGATGCAAATGTAAGGTATTATTAGTGTCATTGTTCTAAGAGCATTCCTGGACAGGAACTTCCTTCCCACTGCCTTCCCAGTTCTTTGCAGGGTCTAGGATCCGAGACTGACTGAAGGGACTGAGCTGGCTCCAGGCCACAAGCAAAAAGAAGTATTTGGTCATTAGGGTCCCCGACTTCCCCCATTTCTGTCTATCTTCTCCTTCCTGCTTACTCCTACTGGTCTTATCCCCCCACCTCCCAATTTTTGGCCAGCCCCCTTTTCCCTGTCAGAGAATGAGAGCCTGGAAAGAAATTCTCAACAGCACCAGATTAGATAAAGAACAAAGGCTGGCCGTCAAAGATCTGTGAGTAGATGACAGTGACAACGGTAGACTTGACCAGAGAAACAAAGGGAAGGGAGAACACCGAGGAGAGGTTTAGAAACGATTTTTCTGCTCCTAGTTTGCCAGTCTGTGGTACATCGGTGGTGTGGCTAGAATAGAAAAGCTCTCGGGCCTACCTCAGACAGCAAGTGGGGCAGTCCCATGGCAGCGTATCTGCCCGAGAGGGCAACGGAACAAGACCTAATGATCTCTTCTTCAGGACCGGAGTAACGGCAATAGAAGATCCCGGTCCTAAGCTGCCACGAAACGGACCAGGGCATTAACCTAAGTAGGCATGGCACGGCACTGTTCTAGATCATTGTTACTGAACATTGTCTTCTTGGCAGCCAGAGAGCCAGGGCATCAAAATGAGGCACAGGACTTGGCTAGGAGTCAAGGTGGGGGTAGGGTAGGGGTAAGGTCAGGCCACAGGCTGAGGAAAAGAAAAGCTCAATTCATCCCACTGCCCTTAGCATGCAATCCCACAGAAACCCTGGGCCACATCTCCCAACGTTGTCTCCCCCCGCCCCATCCCATCTCTTCAGTGCATTTTCACCTCGGTATGCCCTGACCTGAGGGACCCTCCCCCAAACACCTCTATCTTATGATCAAAAGGCTTGGTGCTGATGTCAAGGATCTATGTTCTGTCCCTGCCTCCCTATTGTGCCAGCGCCACCTGGGCTGTTCGCAGCCCAGCAGATCCCCTGCCATCTGGAGAGAGGCTGATGTCCCAAAAGCCTGCTCTAGCCAGGGATGCCGTCTGGAGCAAGCCCAATATCTTACGGGAGTCAGCTGAAAAGTCCCACACTCAACTCCCAACTGCTCTCCCAGTTCTACGGAAACCTGCTCCCATACATCTGAGAACTGGTTACTTCATACCCAATAGTGTGGTCATTTGAGCCATAGACATTGTGACACCTTGAAACAGGGCCCTCCACCTATAGCTGTAGCCACCCAAAGGTAAAGAAACGTTCTTCTTCATTATTCCGCCCCATATTTAACTGACCTATGAAGAAGGAAATAAAGTAGTCGAAATGACCACAGCCTTTGGCCCAGAATTCCCACCACTAGACTCATACCTCAAGACATTTACTGACATAAAGAGACCCAGGTGCAAGAAAAGAACCGTGTGACAGTAAAGAACTAGAAACAAAATAGATGGCCATCGATTGGGAGAAAAAAAAAAGCTGAATGACTGTGGTATAAAAATGTAATGGAATATTATGGTTCTCCAAGAGGCTGCCTAAGGAGAAGTATGGAAAGACTTGGATAAACTGCTGCAGAGAGAAGTGGCCAGGAAAACAGCGCCCACAATAAGGGTAACAATGTAAAAGGAGAGAAACAATCAAAAGTGAAATGTTGCAAAATTACAAAGATGAGATAAGAGAAGAAACTTTGCAGAAGCTGAGGCGTGGAGTCCCTGAGTATGGAACACTGAACATGAGGGCAGGTTTTTTGTTTTGTTTTGTTTCAGTCTGATTTTATTTTAATGTGTTGAGTGGTTTTGTTGAATTTTTTTCTCTTCCTTTTTAGAGACAGCTTTCTGAAAAGGAGGGGTTAGAATACAGAGGGAAATCTAGAGGAAATAAAAACAAAAGAGCAATCAAATATATATATATATATATATATATATATATATATATATATATATATATATATATATATTAAAGGAGGCAGGGAATTAGTTGCCCCAGGAATCCTGGAATGTCTCTTCTCAATATCAATCTCATCTTCAAAAATATCTTTATGCCCCTCCCAGACTCAAACCATATCTTTCTCATATCCTGCAGTGGCCTTCTTACCAAAGCTGGCCTGGAGCAAACTCAGGGAGCAGACACTCTGTTCAGCTATCAAGATGGCTCCCAGAAGCCCTCCTCCTCCTCCTTAGCCTTTCAGGATCCCCAAGCTACCCACTCAGAAGAGAGGATCTGCTAAAGTTATTGCCCAAAGGCTTTTGAGATTGAATGTTAGATTTGTTTTTCCCAAAAGGATTTGCATTGATCAAAAAACCAGAGGATACTTTTTAACCCTAAGGAACAATATTTTAATGGTATATTTCCAGCATCTGGAGAAATCCTCTTCCTAGAATACCTCCTCACCCTTAGCATATCTCTAGGAATTTATCTCAGTTTCCTAGGATCAATTCTACTTTTTGTTGTTATTGTTGAGGCAATCAGTTAAGTGACTTACCCAGGGTCAAACCACTAGTAAGTGTCAAGCCTCTGAGGCTGGATTTCAACTCGGGTCCTCCTGACTCCAAGACCAGTGCCCCACTGTGTCACCTAGCTGCCCAGCGCCTTCTCTCTTAAAAGGTTTGTCCCGGTAGCTGGCAGAATTGATTTCTCCCCTTCTTGCCCATTTGGAAAGTTTTTGCACACTCATTCCACGTGGATCAAGAATAAAAGTCAAGGTTGTTTAATAAAAACAAACACCCAAAGTTTGCTCAATAGTTGAGCAGAGAATGGAAAATTGGGGGGAGGAGATTCTAAGAGGAGTTAAAACTAGTGAGAGAATAGGTGAGCTCCAATTAAACTCACCTTTTTCCCCCCAGCTGATCTGGCTTCTCCACATGTGAAGTTTTTTCTTAAAGGACCAAACAAGTGGTACCAGGGAATTTCTGATTCCTGGCAACTCCCCACCCCCAGGAGCTCCCTCCTCTTGGGAGAAAAAGCTATAAAATCCTCTCTTCCAAATTGCCTAAATGCTCTGGCCAACAAATCCAGGCAGGCAGATTTTTGATAGCCTATGGCAAGCTGATAAATGGTTCCAATTAACACTGCCCCTCCCAGCCTCATTACGCTCCAGAAAAGGATGGCCAAGGGAAGGGCTAGAGATCCTGGCTGGCCAGAAGGTTTCTAGGAGCAGGCCTTTATAATGAGGAAAAAGAGGTCACTACTATCACCAACTCCCTTCCCCACCCACTGGCTTTGGATCACAGCTGGTGTTCCATGCCCCTACTAAAAAGCCCACTTTGGCTACAGAGACAGCAAGGCCTGAAGGGGCCTACAGAGGTGGCCAGACTTTGGCCTGCCACCAGCATAGCTGATGTCAGAGACCAGTAGGCCCTTGGATAGGGAACCCAGAGAGAACTTTGAACATTTTGATCCGTAAGGCCAGGGGGTTAAAACACTGGCAACAACTTGCTCAGTGACGAAGAGAGCCACCTACATCCAGGGAGAGGACTGTGGGAACTGGGTGTGGAACATAACATAGCATTCTCACTCTCTCTGTTATTTGCTTGCATTTTGTTTTCTTTCTCTTCCTTCTTGATCCGATTTTTCTTGTGCAACATGATAAGTGTATAAATATGTATACAGTTATTGGATCTAAAATGTATTTCAACGTATTTAACATGTATTGGACTACCTGCCAGCTAGGGGAGAGGGTGGGGGAAAGTAGGGGGATATTTGGAACAAAAGGTTTTGCAAGGGTCAGTGTTGAAAAATCACTCATGCATATATTTTGTAAATAAAAAGCTTTGATTACAAAAAAAACAAAAACAAAAACAAAAAAAACACATTGGAGACAGAAATAGTAAAGAGCCAGCTAGCCTAGAAGGCTCACCTCTGACACATACTGGCTGTAGGACCCTGGGCGAATGAGATAACATCCTGGTGTCCCCAGGCACCTAAGATTATAAATTAGCAGGTGTCAATTTGCTTTGATAAGGAGAGGAGCATTTATTAAAGGTGTTTATATGTCAGAGACTTTGCAAATACTCTCAAATCTGATTTCCACAACAAACCTAGGAGATAATAACAACTAACAGTTGATATTTATATCAACTAACATTCACTACCAGCTAATAATATATGACACACAGGGTTTGCTACATACCAGTCACTGACTTTACAATTATTATCTCATTTGATTCTCACAGCAACTCTGGGAAGTAGGTGTTATTATTCCCATTCTACAGATGAGGAAACTGAGGCAAACAGAGGGTTATGTCTAGTAAATGTCTGGAAGCCTTTCTGATTCAGAGCTTAGTGTCTCTTCCCTCTGCCAGTGCTATTATAATCCCCATTTTACCCAGTGAGGAAACTGAAGCAGATAGCAGTTAAGTGACTTGTATAGACTGTACTTAACTGAGGCAGAATTTGAAATCTGGGCTTCTTGACTCCAGGTCTAGGACTTTAGGCACTGTGTTTATAGCTTCCTCACCAAAAGTTCCTTTTACTGATGAAATCACAAGTCATGACCAAAAAATAATTTTCTTAAATGTTTTATGTATATATGTATTTTTTTCTTTTTGGGGGGGCGGGGGACAATTGGGGTTAAATGACTTGCGATGGGTCACGCAGCTAGGAAGCGTTTAGTGCTAGGTGTCCGAGGCTGGATCCCGACGCCAGGGCACCTAGCCCCCCTCCCCCCACCTCCCGCCCCCAATAATTTTATGAAAGGGAAATCAGGAACCCAAAGATCCAGCCCGCCCGAATTATGCCCCCAGGGGGGCAAGACTTTGTGAATCGGGCAGAAAGCACGAGGCTCTTAGATTTAAGGGTAGGAGAAAGCTCTGGGGAGAAAGTGAGGATTTGGATCGAGGGCTTCAAATTAAGGACTTTAAGAGAAATCATGTGACAGGCTGGCTGTCACCCAGCTCCTAATGCCCCGCATTCTCCCTCCAGGGCCCGCTGCCTGAGCAGGCTTTGGCTGTGACTCAGCAGCAGCTCATCCCTCTGGGGAGGCACCGAGTGAGGGGGCCAGAGACCCGGCGCCATCCGGGTCTCCCTTTGCCTCTCGGTGGCTCACGGGAGAAAGTCACTTTCCCTCCGGGAACCTCCTTTCCCCGCGCAAGTCTCTAATCAGCCTAAAAGCCAGCGTTGCAGAGTAGACAGTCCAGCGGTATTATCTCTTCTCTGATCTCCAGGTGGTAGCTCACTATTATTATCTGCGGTTCACAGATAAGGGGACGGGCTGAGAAAGGGGTTAGGCGGCCGGCCCAGCGTCACGCTGTCACTTGGCATCTCCCTGTCGCCAAGCCCAGTGAGTAATCTGGCTACTGTTCCAGCCGGCTGCCAAGACGCCATGGAAGCCCAAGGCACCTATGGATAAGCAGGGCCCGGAGAAGGCTGGCCCCAGAGCAAATGGATTTTATTTCTCTGCTGCTCCTGCTGTCTCTGCACCGATCCGGGCTGCCCAGGGTCTTGCATGCAACTCTTGCTGACATCCTCCCTCTTCGTGACTAACTCTATAATCCATTCCCTGGGACCCCGATGTTAGTTTGACAAATGCGGAGAAAGCAGAGAAGCTTCAAATGTCTTTTTTTCACCCTTCAAATGATTTTCTTTCTTACTTTCCTCGCTCTTCTTTCTTCCTCCCCTTTCTTTTTCTTCCTTCCCTTCTTTTTCTCTTTTCTTCCTTCCTTCTTTCCCTCTCACTCTCTCCTTTCCTTTCTCTTACTTTCTTTCTTCCTTCCCTCTCTCTTCTTTCTTCCTTTCCTCCTTCCCCCTTTTCTTTCTTTCTTTCCAGGAGCCCTCAATGTTTTAATCCAAAGGAGAGAGTCGGATGGTGGGAATCTGTCACACCAGTGAGTGGACACTACCCAGGCAATGTTTATTTGGCATTGGGTTAGCTTGTAGCCTACATAGGAGAATTGTGCCCTAGGCAGGACCTTTTCAATTGAGAGAGAATCTCCCAGGTAGGGCTAAACTTCAGAAAAAAACTTGGGGAAAGGATTGTCTCTTCCCTGCCCTGAACACCCCTTTCCTTTTTTCTGGTTCTCAATCATTCTTCAATGCCTCTTCCTTCCAGGTATGTGGTATGTTCTCTCCCAGTCTCAGTAAGAAACCTGAAAAACATTCACCAAGCCAAGTCCTAATGAGTTATCCCTTCCAAGAGTATTTGTATTTTAATGAAGAGCAAAGCTTTAAGCCAATGTGTTCTTGGCTTACAATGGCCTACTTTCAAGAGCAAAGAGAAGGCGACGAGACTGGACAGTAATATGGAAATAGCTAAGGATTTGTTGATGGGAACTGCTGCCAACCATACTTTAAAGAGAGCATCATGAGAGAGAGGTAATGGGATTTGTAGGAAAGAGACTTGTGAATATCAGCTCTGACGCGTATGAGGGATATGGTTTTGGGCAGATGGCTTCCCTGCTCTAAGCCTCAGTTTCCATATTTGTAAAATAAAACAATTGTCCTTGACTACCTCAAAGGCTTCTTCCAGTTTTCAGTTCTATGAGCTCATTCCAAAGATCCACCCGGCCATAAGCCTCTGAAGACACAAAGTCTGCCAACATTCTGCTCTTTCTCTTGCCAGTCCCAACATGAAACTCTGGGAGGGGAGCGTGTCTTCATGGGATACAAGAGAGAAGGCGTCAGATTCCTTGCAGTTTTTAAAGGTTTTCCCTGATAAAGGGACAAGAATTCACCAGCACTCACTCAGTTGCTGGAAAACAAGCTCAGTTTCCTGGAATTATTATGAGATGAATCCAGATCGTGGCCCTTCTCCCAGGAAGGCAAAGGGTCAATGGTTTGATACCATCATGGCCAAAACTGCAGGCAGGCTTTAAGGCCTCCATTCTTCCGCACTCCTGAGAACAAATGGACATGAGGGTAGGAGGAGGATTGGAGATAGACATGCTTCTTCAGATCAGAAAATCAGGAATTATTTTCCCATCTCTGGAACGACATAATTGCTGCATTTCACCACCGCACTTTGGGCTTCCCCCTCCTAAAGCTCGGGGCGTGATTCGGCCAAAATCTCAGATTTGGGCCGGACAGGTATTGACTTTAGGGAGACTGTTTACTGATTTAGGGTTCTGGGAAGGGATGCCAGGTGCCTTCCCAGGAGGATCCTAGAGGCAATGACACAGAGTTCAGGGACTCCAGGGAACCAGGCTTATCTCTTCATCACAGCTCAGTGAACCTTTGCAGCAACGTACTGAAGGGGGTTGGGAAAAGGGCTTAAGAGGACTTTGAGTGATTTAGCCCAAGGTCATATAATAACAGTAGCAGAACTGGAATTATGCTCTTCAGCTATAGGCTTTTTGTCCCTCCATAAACATTTATTAAGTACTTCCTGTGTGCCCAGCACAGTGCCAAGAACCAGAGCTGCAAAGAAAGGCAAAAACATTCTTGCCCACAAAAGGCTTAAATTCTAATAGTCTCTAAGGCAGTGAGGCAGCTGGGAAATAGTGATGTCAAGTCATCAGCTCCCTTAAGACTCCAGACCTAGAGGACAAAGGCTTCTGCCCACAGCAGAAATCACCTCCAACCTGCTTCATCCCTTCCCACCTCTCTTCGAAAAGGTTACTAGGATTAACTGAAGCCTGCTTTGATGCTAACTCCCCATCCTTCTCCTCTTCTCTCTCTAGCCCCTGAGCTTCATGATGACCTTTGAGAGAATAAAGTAACATTTTTTGGGGGGGAAGGGGGGCATCTTCTCTTCCATCCTGCTGAGGAGAGGTAAGCCTTTTTGTTGTGTTCTGGACAGAGATGGAACAAGACAATTCTACTTCCCAAACACATATGCAAGGATCTCAGCCTTTTTTTGCCTCTTAACAAACCAGTGAAGCCTGTAGACCCCCTTCTTAGAATAGTGTTTTTAAAGGCACAACATAAAATATATTGGATTATGATTGAAGAAAACCAGTTACATTAAAATATAGTTAATATAGAGAGACACACATACATACACATATATGTACTCACATACACACACACACACACACACACACACACACACACACAAGTTTAAACACCTCAGGTTAAGGACCTTTAATTGTTTCTCATCCTTCTCCCACCCTATCTTCCATCCCTGATACCTTCCCTCCGTCACCAGATGATCTCTGTTCAGGGCTTCCCAACAAAAAAAGCTTACATTAATATGGCTGAACCCAGCCTCATCTCTTCCTTGGGAACAGCTGGAAGCTACTAATACACTCCCCTCTTCTCCTCCCTGCCTTCTCCCTACCCCCAAAGCCCTATCCAGCATCCTGAGGAAGAGGAAAGATCAGGATAATGCTTTTAGCCAACATTCTCATGACTGAGCTCTGGGACCTGAGATTGGAGACTAATCCTAACACATAGACCAAAGAAAACAGATTCTGTGAACTCTGTGCTCCAGCCTGCTGGGCCTCAGGCCTGCTGAAGGGCAAAGGGACACCCCAGACTCCAAACAGATGAAAGAACAAGTCCTCCAGCTCACTTCTTACCTTTGCAAAAACTCATGCAAAGAAGTTTGCTCCCCTTATGCTCCAGCCAGAATTTATTCAATAGATTCATAGCTGGTTCTCCTCAGCAGCCCACTGGATGGAAGATAACCCCCTCCCCAATTACCCCATTCTCTGGAAGTCATGGTCTAGGGTCATCAGGAAGTTTCATCAGGAGGGATGTGAAGTGAGATGGACTTGAGTTAGTATTAAAGCCTCAGAAGAATACAAAGTGCTAAGGCAGTTAATCTTCTGGTAGCTTCCAGAGAAAGCTAGAAACGAGATGAAGCTGGGACTAGGGCATTTAGAACAGACCCTAGACCAGGGTTCCCCTCCCTCTCCCTCTAAGGAGTCAATGGAGACATTTCAGGGACATGAGATAATATCTGTAAAGTACCTAGCAGACTATCTGGCGCATAGCAGACACTTAATAAAAGTTTATTCCATTCATTCTTCCAACCGTCCATCTATCTATCCACAAGGGCTGTGAATCTGGGAGAAAAAAACTCACATCTTTGTTTTAATCTAGCTGGTCTTTTTTATAATCCAATTTTAATTTTATCCCTTTAAAAACATGATTCTTAAAAGGGATCCATAGGTTTCACCCAAGTACCACCAAAGGGGGCCAGGACACAAAGAGCTTAAAATGACAAAAGAAAACTGAATTTAGTGTAACCTCAGGCGAATCACAGGCCTCTCAATTCAGCATCCTCACTTACAAAATTAGAAAGCTACTGGGAATCACCCAGCACTCAGAGAGTGTTTTGAGATCAGATATTTATAACATGCTCCAAATTCCTTTCAGATAATAGGGAAACTTGGAGAGACTTGACATTTGCAGTATTTTTCTTATGAATTTAGTCTCAGCCACAAGCAAGGGGCTCAGAGTTTTCACTTTTACTTCCACTTTTATGTGTCTGCAATGTGCTTTGGGATCTTAAGTGAAAAAGCTGAGAGCATTCATTGACCCAACATCTATTTGTTGTTGATCACCTGGTGAGGGTGAGGATGACAAGAGCCTTGGATGACCAGATGACCCCTGTGGCAAGACTTTTTCCTCTCTGATCCATGTTTTCATTCATTCATCCATTTATTCCCTCGAATATTTATTAAACACTACCAATATGCAAAATCCAAATTTAGGTAGTTGGAATACAAAGATCCCTTTAAAGACTTGAAATTCTGCCACAGAGCTGGTCTTTTCTGACTTCCTCCCTCATCATTATTTGTCCCATAATTCATTTCCTTGTATCTAAATTTTAGGTGGACTAACTTGGGAAACCAAAGGAGTTCATTGTTTTGGGGCAGATTTGTTTCTTCTCCATACAAATTTTGAGGACTCTTCCAGAACACTAACTCTCCACCCCACTTCAGACCTGGTGAATGAATGGTACCAGAACCACCGAGTCTAGTCACTCATGCCTTCTCACTCATCATGTTCAACAAAAAAGGCTTCTCCTCTATACGGAGTCTTCCAAGAAGAGTTCTTAACCTGTGGGCTGAAAATTTGCTTTAAAAAAATGTTATAACTGTATTATTAGTTTCTTTATCCTCCTGTATATTTTATTTCATACACTTAAAAATATGATTCTAGGAAGAGCCTCTCCCAAACGCCATCAGAGGGGATTATAACCAAAAAACAGAAATGAAAAATTTCTACCTTAGAGGCTGGAGTCCCTTGCCACAAACCCAACTCACTGGATTTGGGGTTGGAATAAGCCTTTGGAGATAATATTTTTACCCTTGGGTATGCTTTGCATCCAGTAAGTGGTTAATAAATGCTTTTTCACTCATTCTTTATCTTATAGGCCAGGAAGCTAAGACTCAAACAAGGGCAAGTGAGATAATATCAAAGTTCAAACTGGTCCAACTACTGTTTCCTCCCTTGATTTTTGTGGTGATAGTGGTGGTGGTGGAGTGTTATTTCAGTCCTGTCTGACTCTTTGTGACCCCTTTGCAGTTCTGTTGACAAAGAGACCAGGATGGTTTGTCATTTCCTTCTTTGGCTCATTTTACAGAATTAAGTGACTTGTCCAGGGTCAAACAGCTAGGAAGTGTCTGAAGCCAGATTTGAACTTAAATGAAACTTCCTGATTCCAGACCTAGCATTCTAACCACTGTACCACCTAGCTTCACCGAACTTGATCTTTAGACATTTTGAGAAGGTGTGAGAGTTGTTGCTCATGTGCTTACTATGCTATTCTCAGAACTCATCCCTTTCCCCAGAAAGATGTTTCTGGCATGACCTTAAGGTAGATCATCGATAGCTGAGGACAAACCCAGGGAGAGTTCAATACTCAACACTCTAGCTATAGATCACTTCCCCAAAAAGGTTCTTTCTCACTAATTTTGGTTCCTCTTCTTCCAAATACACAATAGCCCACCTTTCCTCTTGCTCCCAAAATGATATTTCTTCAGCCCTGGTTGTTTAAGGTAGGAGTGTGTGATCTTATGTGTCATGATCCCCTTTGACAAACCTGCTAAAGCCCATATATTCCTTTTTAGACTAAGGCAACTCCTTCTTGGATGCCTTCTTAGACTAAGGAGATTCTTTCTTAGACACTTTTTTAGACTAATAAAACTCCTTCTTAGACTTCAGACTCCTTACACTAAGGAGACTTCTTCTTGAGACTAAGAAGACTTTCTTAGTCTAAGAAGACTCCTTCTTAGACTAAGGAGACCTCTTCTTAGACTTGAAACTCCTTAAACTAAGGAGACTCTTCTTTTAGACTAAAAAGACTTTTTCTTAGACTGAAGAGACTCTTTTTTAGACTAAGGAGATTCCTTAAACTTAAGGGGACTCCTTCTTAGATTCTTTTTTAAACTAAGGTTTTTAAATAATTGAAGGAAATGCTCCATTTTAGTTAGAAGTTAGTGAAAATGCAGATTTTTTTTTCTTTCCAAGTTCACGGGCTTCCTTCAAACTTATTCACAGACCCTTTGGGTTAAAACTGTGTCAGTTCACTCTCTGCTTTCTCACCCCCACGGGACAGGCTGAGCTGTTAACACATGGAATAAAATGGGACATTTCTCTTTATTCCACATTTTGGCAGACTATCATAGAGTGGGTCAGAGGAAAGAGAACAGAGCTCTCTCTACTGCCCCACCCCTATCCCCAAGAAAAGGACTGTCTATGCAAACCAAATGCAGACCAGGCCTCCTTGGGCCCTGGGCCAGGGTGGGTAGCCTGGGAGTTTTAGGCCTTCTGGTGCCATCCTGGAGCTTGAAGCTTCTCTTTCCCCTTCTCAAGCCCCATATCGAATCCCAAAGTGGATTTTTCTCCAGAGCACTTGGTGCTAAAACAAATATTTCAGAATCAATTATTTTCCACTCTTCTCCCAGGGAACAGGACATCCAGGCATTTCCAAGATCTCAATGCATCTTGCTGAAGGAAAAGAGGGGCAAAGGGTGGGAGATGATGTTGTGCTTGGAAACCCTTAGCCTAATCCTGCGGGTATCAAAGCCCCCAGCTCTTCCTCTACAAAACAGACTCACTGGGTGTTGATTTTTATCTCCTGACACTGAAATCTCAGCAGGGATCTGAAGTCCTGGAAGAATGAGAAAATAAGGGAGGAGCATCCATGCCCAGAGAGCTGCCAGGAGATCTAGGGGTCTCAGACAATATTTCCCACATTTTTATCTCCCTGATTAAGGGAGGGGACCATGATTCTTTTACAAGTCAAAGAGAGAGAGCAGAGGCCCAGGGGAAGGAAATGTCTGGCTCAAAATCTTGTGTGGAGGATTTATTGTGTTGAAGTCAGACATGAAACCAGAGGCCACACCCTAATGTCTCATGAGGAGGCAGCTAGTAACCCACCCTCAGGGGAAAGACAAAGATAAATAATTTTATATAATATTTTAAAGTCTGCAAAGGCCTTTACGAAGGTCTCATTTTATCCTCACAACAACCCTAGGAGATGAAAGCTACCTTATCCTATTTAACAGATGAGAAAACTGAGGCAAACAAGGCTAAATGATCACATAGCCAACTGATGTCCATGATGACCTTTGAACTCGGGTCTTCCTGACTGCCTGATTCCACCTAGCTGCCCAGTGATTACTCAATCATTGTCCAATAACTAGATTTTTATTTTCCTGTTCCCAGTCCTAGAAACTTGATTCTCTCTCCTTGAGCAGAGGATTTACTTCTCTTTTTTTGCAAGATCCTGTCTAGAAAGAGAGGTCTTTCTCAATCAATATCCTCCCTAAGACCAACACATAGTCTGGTTGTCCTCCATGAAGGCACTGCCATCATTCAACCCTTAATTCTCTCCCTTGGGCAGGAGCCAGGATAACCATGGAAAGACCACTGGCTTTGGCATCAGAGGCTCTTGCTGGCAATACCCAAACCATTCTATCTACACATCTCCCTCCTTCTCCTCCCCTCCTCCAGCCGGAACTCAGCCTGGGGCCCTGGGCTGGAAGAGGCTAGAGCTTTGCCTTATCTTGACAGGAATCAGGTTCCT
This sequence comes from Sarcophilus harrisii, assembly GCF_902635505.1. Classification (NCBI taxonomy): domain Eukaryota; kingdom Metazoa; phylum Chordata; class Mammalia; order Dasyuromorphia; family Dasyuridae; genus Sarcophilus; species Sarcophilus harrisii. The sequence goes on along the minus strand of NC_045427.1, from coordinate 38,466,046 downwards.
GGACCACTTCCTGGATGTTTCCAAATAATGCTCTATTCTGTACTCCTCCCCCTTCCTGGTTCCCTTTTATGAGCTGTCTTCTCTCATTAGACTCATAGAATTCGAGATCCAAAAGTAGAAGCAATGTTTAGAGAGGCTGGGCCAGTTCAACTTCATTTTTAGAGATGAGAAAAAACCTAAACCTAAATCTAGGCCAGTAGGTCTTATTCAGGATTTGAACTCAAGTTTTCCTGACACCAAGCTGAGCCCTACTCCTTTTCTACTTTTCTTTATTTCCCCCAATTTTTAAAACATTTTTATGTAAAGTTTTGAGTTTCAGATTCTATCCCTTCCTCCACTCTCCCCTTTCTGAGATGGTAAGCAATCAGATACGTGTTATACATGTGCAGTTATAAAAAGTATTTCCCTATCAGTCATTCTGTATAAGAAGACTCAGATAAAGAAAACAAATGAAAGAAGGAAAGTGAAAAATAGCAATGCTTCAGTCTGTATTCAATCAATATCAGTTCTTTCTCTGGAGGTAGATAATAGGTTTTGTCATTAGTTTTTTGGGATTGTCTTGGATTTTTCTATTGCTGAGAGTAGCTAAGTCATTTACAGTTGCTCATCGTACCATGTTGCCCTTACTTTGTACAACATTCTCCTGGTTCTGCTCACTTTAATTTGCATCAGTTCATGTAAATCTCGCCAGATTTTTCTGAAATCATCCTGCTTGTTATTTCTTATAGCACAGTAACATTCCACAAGAGCACAATCATATACCACAGCTTGTTTAGCCATCCCAATTGATGGGCATCTCTTTGATTTCCAATTCTTAGCCACCATAAAAAGAGCTGTTATAAATACTCTTATACAAATAGGTTCTTTCCTCCTTTTTATGATCTCTTTGGTATAGCCCTAGTAATGTAATTGCAGGATCAAAGGGAATGCACAGTTTTATAGCCCTTTGGGCATGGTTCCAATTTTCTAGCCCTATTCTTTTGGTGTTTGTTTATTTTCTTTTTTAATTAAAGCTTTTTATTTCCAAAACATGCACGGATAATTTTTCAACATTGATCCTTGTGTTCCAAAATTTCCCTCGCCAGAATCTTCTATAATTTAAGAATCTTTCTCCTACCCCCTCCCCTAGATGGCAAGTAATCCAATATATGTTATAAATGTTAAAATATGGATTAAATCCAATATATGTAAACATATTTGTACAATTACCTTAACCTACCTCTCAGCCACTAATTATTTTGTTACTGTAAACTCCTGGAAGGTAAGAGATCACCTCCCTTGCTTGTAAGTGTATCCCTAGCACTTAGCACAGTACCTGATACAAACTAAGTATTTTCATTCTTTTCCATTCATTCATTCATGCACTTAAGTTGAAATCTTGACTGTATGATATCAAAACTTATAAAAATTACAAAACTTATAAAATGAAGGAAGTTAGACTGGCTCAAACATTTTTCAATCATGTCTATCTATCTTAGTGACCCTACTGGGGGTTTTCCTGGCAAAGATACCTTAGTGCTTTGCCATTTCATTCTCCAGCACATTTGACAGATAAGGAAACTAATGCAAATGAGGTAAACTGGCTTGCCCAGCGTCAGAGAACTGGGAACCTCTGCGATTATATTTGAATTCAGGTCTTCCAGTCTCCAGACCCAGGGCTCTATACACTGTACCACCTGGCTGCTCCTGGGATTATACTAAATGACCTCTAAGAGGTTCCTTCCAGCTCTCAATTTATGACACAATGACTTTTCCTGCTGCTCTCTTTAGGACTGGCAAGAAGCAAGCAATTGGGGCCTCCAGTAGCAACTGATTTTGACCATTCAGTGTGGAAGACTGACCACTTCAGACTTCTCAGATCCATACTCATTATAAGTCCTGGCCAGAGTCTGAGGGAAAAAAAGCAGCGAAAAGCGAAAGCAAACAGTCTTCCTCTCCCCCAGGTACCCACTCCATGCCTCAGTTGGGTTGTCTATAAATCATATAGTACAAGACATAAAGAACATATGGCTCAGATCATGTCAGTGACTCAGTCTCCCAAGCCCAAGTGGCAAGTAGTGTGATGGGGTCAGGACCTGGGAAGAATAGGGACCAAATCCCCAGTCTTGCCCAAGAAAGGCCAAAATGCTAGAATCTTGCCTGGGGAGTAAAGTAGTGGATAAGATCTCTGCTAAGAGAAGAGATTCCCAACACTATCCCTAAGACACCTTAACAGCCCAGAGAGATCAGGCCTCAATTACACAGGGCCAGTTATCTGCCTGTTCTAGTCATCCGAGAGTTCTCAGAGCCAAAATAGCAACGAGATATCGTGTTAGGAAATTTCAGCCCTGCCGAACAGTCTGAGTCAGGAATCTTCCTGAGGCCTCTTTCCATTGGCTCTGCTTCCTCGTTCCCCAGGGGAGTACTGAGTGTCCAGACTCTACAGGTAACAGACAGGCTGTGGGCACCTACATCTTGCCTGTCTCAGCTCCTGAACACACTCAGCATTTATTAGCCCAGCCACCTGGTACAGACAACCAGGGAAACAAGATCTTTGGTTCAGTTCTCAGGACTGACTCCAATATCATCAATCTTCCCCTCCCCTCCTACCCTGTCTCCAGTACTGCCTCTGCCTATTAGCTTTTCATTGCACACACTCTGGCCAAATCACCAATGGTCCTTTAAATGCTGAAGTCCAACAAAGACCCATGGGGCTCTCTGGAGTTGCTGATTCTTTACCATGGGCTCACGGGTACCTGGAGAGGAGAAGTCAAGGAGAAGAGTCATTGCTATAATCTCCAGAGCCCAAACTCTCAAGGTTTTAATCAGAGATTGGCTACTTTGAAATGCTCCTTGTCGAATTCTAAGACTTCTGCTACACAGATAGAGGATGGTGATAGAATACTAGTGTGCTATTAGAACTGACAAGCAGAATGGTTTCAGAAAAACCTGGAAAAATTTACATGAACTGATGTAAAGCGAAATGAGCAGAAACAGGAGAACCCGTGAAAGCAATATTGTAAGGACTATCAAGTGTTAAAAATGTAGATAGTCAAGACAATGACCCAAGATAATTCCAAATGATCCATGCTGAAAAATACTATTCTCCTCCAGGAAGAGAACTGATGAACTCTGTATGCAGACTGTAACATATCTTTTAAAAACTTTCTTTTTTTTTTTTTTTTTTTTGCAACATGGCTAGTATACAAATATATTTTGCATGACTTCCTATGGATAATCAATACCAAATCACTTTAGAAATTGCTTTCTAAAGGAGGGAGGAAAAATGGAAGGAAGGCAAAAAACTTAGAACTCAAAATTTTTAAAAAATAATTTCTAAAAATAATTTACATGTAATTGGGAAACAGTTAATGAAATAAAAATTAAAAACAAAAAAGACTTCTCTCTATTATGTCCTATAACAATCAGCAGAATGATTTCATAGAGTCATGGGGAGACTTATATGAACTGATGCTAAGTGAAGTGAGCAGAATTAGGAAATCATTGTACATGGCAACAGCAAGATTACATAATGATCAATTCTGATGAATGTGGCTCTTTTCAACAATGAGATGATTCAGGCCACTTTCAGTTGATCTTGTGATGGGGAGAGTCATCTGTACTCAGAGAGAGGACTGTGGGAACTGAGTGTGGATCACAATCTACTATTTTCACTCTTTTTCTTATTGTCTGCTTGTATTTTGTTTTCTTTCTCATTTTTTTCCCTTTTTGATCTGATTTTTCTTGTACAGCCTGATAATTGTAGAAATATGCATAGAAGAATTGCACGTGTTTAACATACATTGGATTATTTGCCGACTGGGAGATGGGGTGAGGAGAAGCGAGTGAAAAAATTTGGAATACAAGGTTTTGCAAGATGAATATTGAAAATTATCTATTCATATGTTTTGAAAATAAAAGGCTTTAATTTAAAAATAGAACAAAAAGACTTCTGTCGCACAAAGACGCAGTGCTTTAACCCTTTTCTACCCTTCTTTCCATCTTGCTCAGTCACCTTTCTACATCAGTCATCTAGGAGGCTAAGTAATAGTTATTGACCTGTCTTGATCTCTCTTGAGACAATGGCTCTAGAGGATTTGGCTTTTCAAATTAATGCCTAATTACTGAATCCCCTGGATTCTTGGTACACCCTGCACCAAGATGCACGTGGTTCTCTTTCTCTGCCCAAATTCCAGTCAGGTTTAGAAGCAGAAAAGAAATGCAGGAGGCAGCTTGGTAGCAGCTTGATAATTCAGCTTGGCATCCAGTCTACTAGCTAACTTGGAAAGAGACTAGATGGTTTCTGTTTTGTTGTGGGGTATAGGGGAGAATTTAAAGAAAATAACAACCTCTAATTAGAAACCAATCACCACTTTGTGGTTTTCAGCTTGACCAAGGCAGTGGAGACAGAAGTCTTATTTGTCCATCGGATATCTCTAGAGCTTGTGAACAGTGTCTCTGCTCTGTCCTGCAGCTTTATGAAGAGTCACTCACTTCTCGTGCCTCGATTGCCTCGTGTGTACAACTAAGTCTAGCAGGAGCTCGAGTAACCAAAGATTCTGCCTGGTGAAGTTCTGATGGACCTGGCCATCCTCAGCAACAAGATCAACCAAATCATTTCCAATGGAGCAGTAATGAACTGAACCAGCTACGCCCAGAGAAAGAACTCTGGGTGATGACTAAAACCATTACATTGAATTCCCAATCCCTATATTTATGCCCACCTGCATTTTTGATTTCCTTCACAAGCTAATTGTACAATATTTCAGAGTCTGATTCTTTTTGTACAGCAAAATAACGGTTTGGTCATGTATACTTATTGTATCTAATTTATATTTTAATGTACTTAACATTTACTGGTCATCCTGCCATCTGGGGGAGGGGGTGGGGGGTAAGAGGTGAAAAATTGGAACAAGAGGTTTGGCAATTGTTAATGCTGTAAAGTTACCCATGCATATATCCTGTAAATAAAAGGCTATTAAATTTAAAAAAAAAAAAAGATTCTGCCTGGTGAGCTGGGTTTCCCATGGCAGCTCCCAGCCAAAGAGAATCCAACCATTTCAGTAGCTAAGAAGAACTGGGAGCTGTCTTCACTAAAATGTTCATAGCAGCATTTTTTGTGTGGCACAGAGCTCAACCCAAGGAGCTATGAATTAGGAGATGGCTAAATAAACCCCAGGGAACTCACACAATAGTCTATGGCTGCACCACTCAGAAAATATAACTAGACTAAGAAGAATCCAGAAGCTCTGAACACTTATATGACTTGATGAGCTCTTCTAGAGTAAAGTCAGCAGAACTAAGAACACAATATAGACAACATGGGACACAATATATAATGCTGGAAATGGAAAGAATAAAATAAAACATAACAAATCAGAGCTCTGAGTTATTAGAATTATCCAGCTTGGCCCTAGGAAGAGCTTTTAAAAAATCCCTCTCTTCTTAGGGGGTGGGGGATGATGGATGTGCAATCTTACATCTATTACTTTTTAGGTACAGCTGATGCCTTGGTTGATATTCTTAAATTGCCTTTTTTTCTTTATTTTTTTAACCTTTTTTTTCCCTTCCTAGTTGTGTGACCATGGGCAAGTCACTTAGGAAAAAAAACACCAAAAAAAAAAACATTAATTGATTAATCTTTTTTTTTCCTTTTTTGTTTCTTTGTTGCCAGGGATAATTCACTGGGTGATAGGAGAAGAGGAGGAGGAATATATCTGGAAATGAAGATGATTTAAGAACTAAAGATAAGACAGAATTTTTAAAGAAAGCCTATTGGAGGTAGAGGAGCCAGAAAAACCTTTTAAAAGAAGGGAACTCAGTCCTCCTGGGCTCCGTTTCCAGTTGGGCTTCTCACCTTCTCTTGGCAACTCTCTATCCCCCACCCACTCACTGCTCCTAGGTATGCCAAGCTCTCTTTTTCCCCAAAGTCACAGCTGTCTCCTTTTGCAAAGACTTGGGAAAGCTCTATGGTAAGTTTCAATCGAAAAGAACCATGCAAAAATGTGGAAAGGAAAGCCAAGAATAAAAAAGAGATACCCAGTTGTCTAATCTGATAGAGGATGGGCTAAAGTAATGATTCTGATTTAGTTCCCACTGTCAAAAAAAAAAAAAAAAAGGCAAGAATCATCCGGGCAGTCCCCAAAAGGCCACGCTCTTTTGAGATGAGGGACCTTCCTCTTCATCAAACTTTAGTTATCAGGTTAGGCAGGATGGGTAGGCAAGCCCTTCTCCCCCTCCCTTGGCCCCCCTTCCCCCCACCCCCACACACACACTCCTAAGATGAGTCCAAAAAATATGGCAGCCAGGACAGACCACTCAGACCTAGTATCCCAACTTTATAGAGGAAAAGAATTGGCAGCTGAACAGTGAAAAGGCAGCTTTCTGAAATCAGGGAGGCCCATAGCTACTGGCCTAGTCTGGAAGGCCATTTGAGGGAAAGACACCATACTTGCTAGCAAGGAGCTCAAAAAGGGGTAGAAAAGGGCTGGGCGTGGAAGGAGAGAAGAATTGGAGGAAGGAGGAAGATAAAGAAAAAATCTGACCCAAATTCAGAAAAGTCTCACCTTATTCTCAAGGATGGGGATGGGGAAGGGTCAGGGCCCAGTAGCATCTTCGCCAATGTCCCTTTCTTTTGCCTAACTGTGAAAACACTGAGTTTCAACATGAGAAAAGATTTTCTAGGCTTGGACACCATTTTTCCCTCTCCCAACCCCCAAAACTAGAATCTACAGTTTTCTTCCCGCCTAGTCGGCTGCAGGGGCTATAAGGTCACATTGCCTTCTGGGAGGCGTTGTCTCCTGGAGGCTCTCCACGTATTTCCTGAAATCTGGCTCCCCTTTGTGAAATGTGAAAATTCTTGGCTCCAAAAGACCAAGCCAGATGTTTTCATTCCCTAAAGGTTATAGAAGTCAGGAATGGGGGAGGCAAAGTCAGGCTACACAGAAACCAACAGTCCCAGACTTATACAGCCCAGACCTCACCCACTGCCCAGGGCCCCAGGTTTACAATGGCTTCCTCCCAGCTCACCCAAAGAGCCAGGTAGGAGTCATGGGGTGGTGGGGTGGTCTGGGAAGAAGCTCAGCTCTGAGTCTGGAATCAATCAGTGAATAAACATTTATTAAACAGCTCCAGCAGCCTGACACCTCCTGGGTGCTGGGGACACAGAGGCAAATGAGAGGGCCCAGCCTGGAAGGAGTTTACTTTGTATCAAGGGAGACAAGAGGGATAATATAAAATATAGCAAAATAGCTCTAAGGGAATTATGGAGGGGAGATGCTGACATCCATGGAAATCAGGAGAGGCTGCGTGTAGGACATAACGTTAAAACTGAGTTTCAAAAGAAACGAGGGATTCTCGGAAGCAAAGGGGACACCCTCCTCAGTGAGGAGTCCCTCCCCCTCACTGAGGTTTTCAGGTAAGGCTTGGATATGTTGTAGTAGGGATTTCTTCGGCCTATTGAGCTGAATGTGATTCAAGGGCTGTAGAGGCTCACCTTCTGTGGCTGCTTCCTCTTATCAAGAAGGGGAGCAGGAAATGCATTGGGAGCCAAAGTGTGAAAGAAGGTTGGTCAGCCAGTCAGCTGGCAGCATCAAAAGCCCTGACCTCCTCTCCCTGAAGAAGGGCTGCTTTATCTCCGGATCACACTTCCCTTCGGCAGCACGACAACCCTTTCTCAGAACCATGATGTTAATGAAAGGAAATGCTACTTTTTTGTGAACTTAAGAATATAATATTTTTCCCCATCCAAGTTCTTGGCAATGTATCCATGGACTGCTTAGGGGAGTGTGAACTCCCTGCTTTAGACAGAGCCACCATATAAATAGCAGAAGGCTTCCCAATCTGGACCGATTCTAAGACAATATCACTGCATCAAACCTAATTCAAAAGAGTAACTTGGAGCATAAGAGAACCTGGGCTCTGGCACAGGGCAGGTGAGGGATAAAACAAACATTTCCTGGCCGGAGAACAAGCATCTGTTATGTCTGAATTGGGAAGAACAGGAAGCCGAAGGCAATTGAGCATCACTCAAGGAACAGCAGTGTTCTCCTCCCCTTTCTGTCTAAAGTGACCAAATAGAAGGGGAGTCAGGCTGGGGGAAAGCCCTCACCACTCTAACTTCCTCAGTCAACCATTCCAACCTCGACTGTCCGGCAGACTCTCCTCCACTGACCAGCACAACAGGATTAGCCATGATGGTGGCTGTCATCTTGGGCTCAAGTCTCCAATCACTGTAGAGTTCCTCGAGGTCATAGAAGCTAGAAACCAGATGTCCTAACTTTTAGCTGGCCTGGACTAAGGAGAGAAGGGTGTTGTATCTCTGGGTTTACAGCCATTCTGAAATTCAAGGGTGACCCTTATGACTGAGCTGAAGTCCTTGTTGTTGTCATTCAGTCACGTCCAACTCTTCTGACCCCACTTGGGATTTTCTTAGCACGGTTCGCCATTTCCTTCTCCAGCTCATTTTACAGATGAGGAAACCGAAGCAAACAAGGTTTGGTGACTTGCCCAGAGTCACAGAATTAATAAGTGTCTGAGGCCAGATTTGAACTCAGGAAGATTAGTCCTCCTGACCTCAAGCCTGTCATTCTCTCCACTGTGCCGCCTCGCTACCCAAAATGAGGTCCTTACAAAGGAGAAACCCAGTAGATGGAAATAAAGCTATATAAACCGACAACCAAGATGGCCAGAGTTTTCAACTCTTTCCATAGAATTCAGAGGCAGTTAGATGGTGCAGTGGATAGAGCACTGATCCTGGAGTCAGGAGGACCTGAGTTCAAATCTGTCCTCAGATACTTAATATTTACTAGTTATGTGACCCTGGGCAAGTCATTTAACCCCAACTGCCTTGCAAAAAAACAAAACAAAACAAAAAATAGGATCCTATGATACCAATAACTCTCCTGTGCTTGCCTATGGGGTCAAAGGATGTCCCAGTCAAGTAGACCTTCCTAGGAGATGGAGCCAGGAGCAATCTATGCCCCCAGAGGTTAAATAGGTCTTCCCCATGCATACACCTAAGCCTTAGTAGAGAGAAGTCAAGCAACCAAAGCTCATCAGGGCACATTCTTCTCCCAACTTGTCTTTAGGGTGTCTGTGTTCTTTCAGATTTCCTTCCCCTCCCTGAGCATAGAGGCGCAGGGCTCTGCTGATGCCTTTTATAGGAAGAAAGCATTGGATAAACTGATTCATACTAAGGTGTTAAGGACTTAACATGTAACAGGCAGTAAGTGAGAAATGTTATGAATGAGCCATAATTGTAAAGTGACTGTGACGATGATTGTAGCATTCAGTTAAAAGGTGAGTCCTCTCGTGCCTAAGACTGTTATTATGGAATAGAAATGGATAAGACAAGTGAGAATGAACATAACTAATGCATCCAATTGGAAGGGTTTAAATTACCGGAGGCTGGAAGTCAGCAGGAAGGCACGACCGAATGGCCCAGTGGTGACTGTGTGTGTGCAGGAAGGGAGGAAGTCACTGAAGCGAGTTAAAGAAATGTTTAAAATCCAAGTTGCCTGAAGAACAATGGGAGCATCCATCCATGTAAGGAGGCCCTGGATGCTCTTCAAGGTTTGCGCCAACCATCCCTGGCTGAAAGCCTGCCTCAGGTATATAATAAAGCCTCCTGTTCTCCCTGACAATGATCTGTAAGGATGGCCCACACTGGGATTTCCAGACGTGTCTCATAGGTACTTGATGACCACCCCACCTCTTGACTAAGACTGATCACTGTGATAATTAGGAGTATGTTAGGATAAAGGAGGCAAGGAGACAAGCAAATCTTGTAGAATCAAAAGGCTCCCGGCATTTGTCCCCAGGAATCCCCTTGTAAGGGTCTGGAAGGTAAAGGTCTTATCCCTTGTAAGGTTATCTGATCGCTAACATGTATTTCACCTTTTTCACTGAAAACAAGGCAGATTTTTGAGAACAAAGAGTAGGGTGCATTCCGATGGAAAGATGAAAGATCATCTGCAGCTGAGGATGCCTGGAGTGGTCAATACTCCAAGGAGGGAGTTTCTACAAGCCTGGTACCTGAGGTACCTGAGGGGAAGGATCCTGGGGTCAGGGCCGTTCAAAGCCTCCTTTGGGAAACGTGACAGATCAGACAACAAGAGAGACTTCCCTGGACCTCACCCTACTGCCTATCCAAAGCTCCCGAAGGAATCAGAATCCTTCCCATTCAAAGTGGTGAGTGTTTACACAGTTTGCACTGTGTTTACAATCACTTTGTGATTTGTGAACTGAGGCACAAAGGGCAAAAGTGACAGTTATACAGCTAGTCAAGGATCACAGCTAGAATTCAAACTAAGGAAGCAGAATGAAGGAAGACAGGAGAAAAAGAGGGAAGAAAGGAGGATGAGAAGGAAAAAATGAAAGAAGGAAGGAGGGAAGAAGGAAAAAGGAAAAAAGGAAAGAAGGAAAAAGGGAGGAAGGAAGGAAAGAAAGAAAGAAGGAGGAATAAAGAAAGGGAAAAAAGAAGAAAGGAAGAAGGGAGGAAGGAAGGAAGGCTTAGATCACATGATCTCTATGGATTCTTCCAGCTCTAAATACTACGAATGTGACATAGCAGATAGAATATTGTACTGGAGTCAGGAAGACCTGAGTTCAAATCTTCCCTCAAAGACTTATTAGCTGTATGACCCTAGTCTTCTCAAACCTCATTTTCCTCATCTGTAAAGTGGGAATAACAGCACTTATTCTCCAGGATTGTTGTGAGAATCAAATGACATAATGTATGTAAAGCACATACAATTCTCTCTAGAAATACTAGGGGGAATTATTTGTACTAATAATTAATAGTTCCTAACAATAATAAACTAGCCTCTAAAGCCATGGCTTTTTCCACTAACCATTTGTCCTCTCCTTTCCCAGAGAAGGCAGGGCAGGCCTCGGACTCAGTCCCCAGGCCAGCCATGTGTTGGCCCATTCGGCTTTGGGACAGACCTCCAGATCGCTAGCTCACTGATCAGAGTCAGCAACAGCTCCCAGGGCCTGCAGTTCGGGAATCCCCACGAGCCGCTCATTCTCTCACTGCCTAGCAAGGGATCCTGCCCAGCTCACTGGGGCCTGAGGAGAGCTGCCTTAATGGAAGATGCAATGATGCACTGAGAGTTCCACAGTATTTCAAGATAGTCATTACCAACCTCCAGGGAGCGCTCAGCCATACTAATAACCTGGTAGGAGGGAGAGCTCTCTGGATCATTCTTCACATCACCTGCCACTCAGTACCTCATCTGGTCTTCCAGAAATACTTTAACAAAGATCCCAGATCATCATTGATCTTTATGAGGGTCATCTTTCATTCAGGAAAAGCAGAGATATGAGCCACAGACCCCCAAAGAAACAGCCTTTGATAATCAGACAACCCAGAGTTGTCTTGTGATTGTTGTTTTAAAGAGATCCAGTTGACCACTCTCTTTCTAACCTCAGTTTCCCCATCTGTAAGACTATCAGCCTTCACAAATTTGGGCAGATAATCTGCCAGTGTTAGGGATAAAACTTCCATTTGGAAGAACGAACGGGGTTATTCAACATCCCAAAGCATGATGAAGCCTGCCATCTACTATGCATATCAAGACATATTTTAAGGCATGGTCAATATAGGAATTTTTTTTCTTTTCTTTTTTTTTTTTTTTTTTTTTGCTGAGGCAATTGGGGTTAAGTGATTTGCCCAGCTAGGAAGTGTTAAGTGTCTGAGGTCATATTTGAACTCAGGTCCTACTGACTTCAGGGCTGGTGCTCTATCCACTGCACCACCTAGCTGCTCCGGGAATTTGTTTTTCTTAACTATATATATTTGTTACAAGGGTTCTGGATTGGGGTTTCCTTTTTTTTTTAAGTTGGGGGTGGATGGGAAAGAGTAAATGTTTGCTGATTGGGGGGAAAAATCGAAATGAAAATTTTTTTTGTAAAAGATTGAATGAGTTTGACAAGAGGAAGTCATCTTAGAGACTGGTGGAACAAAGGAAGAGAAATGTCCACATCCTATTTCTCTTCACCCAAGATTACCCACCTGCCATTTTTTATCCTTACCTAGAAGGGAAAGGCAGGACCATAAGGCTTAGGAAAAGCTTCCTATTGATTATAACTCGTGGGCATGGGCACGCGGTCATGGGAGAAAATGCCTCAGAACCTGGTACTTCCTGGCATCTGGAAACACTGCCAACATTTTTCCCTCTCTACCAATGAACAAGGTCCCCAGAAGTTCTGAGCCTCTTTCAGGAGCTAAGCCAGAGGATTGGAGGCATGATATGGGAATGGGAGCCTGCATCTTAATACACCCACCCAACTCAGCAATTGGCATTTGTACTAGACCCTCTGAGGGTCTCCAACTGCCAAGGCCCCATGGAAGCTTTCTGTCCCAGCTCCACTTCCACTGGCAGAACTTGAGGCAGAGGAAAGCCAGCCCTAGACTACTTTGGGATCCCAGAGTCCTCATAGCTCAGCATCCTCTCCCCCCAAAGAGAAGAAGCTGAAGGTCCAGATCTGTTTGTCCACAACTATAACCCTCAGTACAAATAACTTATGTATATATATATATATATATATATATATAATTTAATATTATATATATATATATATATATATCCTTTATCTGCCTTATTTGTAAAGTAGGAATAATAATAGCACCTACCTCTGATAGGTATCTCAGTGGTGCAATGACTAGAATGCTGGAGCTGGAGTCAGGAGGACCCAAGTTTAAATCCAGCCTCAGACACTTCCTAGCTGTGTGACCCTGGGCGAATCACTAAACCCTATTTGCTCTAGTTTCCTCATCTGTCAAATGAGCTGGAGAAGGAAATGGCAAACCATTCTTAGTATCTTTGCCAAGAAAACCAAGAGTCAGCATCAATTGAAATGACTGAACACACAATAACCACAGGGTGTTCAGAGGATCAACTGAGGAAATAGATGTAAAACAATTTAGCACTTTTAGTGCTAAATAAATGCTAGATATGATCAATTAAACCATTATCATCATTATCATCACCATCCCCTCCTCACTTTCTTTCCATGGGACCGCTCTCCAAAACCCTTAAAGCACGTTAAAGATCTAACAAGTTTATCATAGGCGACAACCAACCCCCTATTTGCCAAGTACCTACTTAGCATTTAGGTCCCAGAAGATACAGTAGGGGTAGAAGAAATAACTTTGGATTATGAAATCCAAGTAAGAAAGGTTAGACTTGGCTGGTGAGACAAAGTCAACCACTCCCATGGGGAAATGATGGGGTACTGGTGATGTTTGGGGAACATCTGCTGGGAATGGTTATGCAGATGAATGATGGAGACCAAGGCGGCAGATGTTTCTACTTTGGAAGTGAAGTTAGCAGAGAGAAAGAGGCCTTTATAGCAAGTCAAAACTCATAGAAAGATCGGACGCTCTCACTCTCCCAACCCGAATCCTACGCCAGGGTCACTTTGAGAAGCCTTAGGGTTAAGCTTACTCCTTATAGATACTCATGGGTGGGAAGATGATTCACTCCAGTTTTATGCACTCATCCTGTCTCTCTTCCTCTGCCACTGGGACCACACAGCCCCAAGAAGTTACCATGGCAGTCTTCTTGTTAGGGAAGCCCACCAAGCTTGCTCCTTTTATTCCCTGAAGAGAAACAGTAACAGGCAGTAATAGGGTGGGCTGGAGGCAGGCAGGAGGCTTTTCTGTCCCCTGGGATAGGGTGGCTCAGGGCCAGACTATCTTTAGCAGAGGGGAGTTGGAGACACTGACCAATGAGGGTTCAAGACTGAGGAATCCAGCATACCCACCTCCATCTAGAGTTGGCACAAATTCCCAAGTCAGGCTTGGTACCAGCCTACTCTTGTCAGGCTAGACGATCCTCCCCTTGGGCACAGGCCTCCTCCCAGGATGCCTTGGCCACAAGAAAAGGAAGGCTGATGGTGGGCAGATCTCAGAAAAGGACTTTTCACAAGAAAAACTGAGTTTGGGAAGGAAAGGCGAGTCTAGTTTTCTAACAGATTTGTCAGTATCTGTAACGCCCTTGGAGAGAAAACAGCTGTTGGGAGCTCAAAACTCAAGAAATTTATCTCTTCCCGCTTATCGGGCTGACCCTTGGCATCCTCACAGACAGCAGAGAACAAAGACAAGCATTAAACCAGACCTCCATGCACATTTCCTGCAAACACGGCTCCAGCTGACGGCCCAGCGGGAGACAGGGCAGGAGGTGCAGATGCCTTCCTCCCCGGACCTCAGGGGGCAGGGCCTGCCTGCCTTATCCCTCCCTCCCGGATAAGGCCTTCTGAGTTCTGGGGCAGCCCACTTCCTTTCCCCAACTGCCCCCCTTTCTGTAGATCTCCCCACCACCGTTGGTGAGTCACTTCAGTTGTGTCCGACTCCGAATCCACTTGGGATTTTCTTGGCAAGAATACTCTAATGGTTCGCCACTTGTTTTCCAGCTCATTTTACAATTGAGGAAACTGAGGCAAACGGGTGAAATGATTTGTCCAGGGTCATACAGCTGGTGTCTAAGGCTAAATTTGAACTCAGGTCCTCCTGACTCTAATACCAGCGCTCCAATCCACTGTGCCACTGAGCTGCCCTACTTCCCCATCTCATCCCAAAGCAAACCCTCCCCATTCTCCTCCATTAAGTTTTCTCTGAACATTCAAGGACAGGGATTCTTCACCCGGGGCCCATGAACTTTTTTTTTTTTAATAGCCTTTTATTTACAGGATATATGCATGGGTAACTTTACAGCATTAATAATTGCCAAACCTCTTGTTCCAATTTTTTACCTCTTACCCCCCCCCCTCCCCCAGATGACAGGATGACCAGTAGATGTTAAATACATTAAAATACAAATTAGATACACAATAAGTATACATGACCAAAACGTTATTTTGCTGTACAAAAAGAATCAGACTCTGAAATATTGTGCAATTAGCTTGTGAAGGAAATCAAAAACGCAGGTGGGCATAAATATAAGGATTGGGAATTCAATGTAATGGTTTTTAGTCATCTCCCAGAGTTCTTTTTCTGGGCATAGCTGGTTCAGTTCATTACTATTCCATTGGAAATGATTTGGTTGATCTCATTGCTGAGGATGGCCAGGTCCATCAGAACTGGTCATCATCTATATTGTTGTTGAAGTATATAATGATCTCCTGGTCCTGCTCATTTCACTCAGCATCAGTTCGTGTAAGTTGGTCATTTCTTACAGAACAGTAATATTCCATAATATTCATATACCACAATTTATTCAGCCATTCTCCAACTGATGGGCATCCACTCAGTTTCCAGTTTCTAGCCACTACAAAAAGGGCTGCCACAAACATTCGTGCACATACAGGTCCCTTTCCCTTCTTTATAATCTCTTTGGGATATAATCCCAGTAGTAACACTGCTGGATCAAAGGGTATGCACAGTTTGATAACTTTTTGAGCATAGTTCCAAACTACTCTCCAAAATGGTTGGATTTGTTCACAACTCCACCAACAATGCATCAATGTCCCAGTTTTCCCGCATCCCCTCCAACAATCATCATTATTTTTTCCTGTCATCTTAGCCAATCTGACAGGTGTGTAGTGGTATCTTAGAGTTGTCTTAATTTGCATTTCTCTGATTAGTAATGACTTGGAGCATCTTTCATGAACTTATTTTTTAAAAACTATTTTAACAATTGTATTTTAATCTCTTTGGCTCTCTTTGTTATCCTACATATTTTACTTCACGCATTTAAAAGCACAATTTTGAATATTCACCAGATTGTTGCTAAAGAGGGCTGTGACCCAGAAAAAAATTAAGACCCCCCAGTCTAAGAGCTCTCTGTATCTCTGACAAATCTCTAGAACACTTATCTTATCATTCTCAAGAATTATGAACTAGGGAAGGTAAGATTTTGCTTTCTATTTCTTTTCACTTCCTACAGTAATACTGGATCAGTCAATAAACATCTATTAAGCACCTTTGATATACTAGGTGCTGAGAATATAAAAACGAAAATCAAATAGTATCTTAAACCTCAGGGAACCTACATTCTACATGTATACACACTGTATGTGTACCTGCAAGTGAGTACAAAATAAATGCAAGACAAATTGGGGGAAGGGACAAAAGAGATAGGCCAAGAGCTGAGTTCTCAAGAAAGCTAGATGGTATTCCTACAGCACTGAAAGTTTATGAAGGGCTTTGCCCATTCCCTATCTTATTTGCTCTTCCTAATATTTGCTTCTCCTAATGTCCTCATCCGAGGACAATTAATAAATACTAACAAAAATGAAACAAGCAGAGGGGGAAAGGTCAAAATTAGCAAATGGTAGCTGAGTTCTCTGTTCCTCTGCCCTGGACCTCTCTGTTCATCTGTTCATAGGATGGGATTTCATTTTTTTTCAATACAGTATATATATAATAGAATATTGAGAGAGAGAGAGAGAGAGAGAGAGAGAGAGAGAGAGAGAGAGCCTTGTATAATAGGTACTTCAGGTTTGCTCATCCCCATTTTCATATGAGTTAACCCAGAGGGTAATCAAGCTTGGTGGCTTGGTTAAATCAATGGGAAATATCCAGTCATCTTTCCCTTCTAGCAAGATGGTACTCCAGGCCAAGCAAGGAAGAATCAGCAGAGGCAATTCAGGACAGCGCTGGTTAATTCTGTCAGCAGCCAGCGGAAGAAAGTTCCAGGAGATAGGTAGTATGGAGTTCCCCGGCTTTCTAGAAGCAGATGCTAAGAAATCAGGTCACAGAGGGTGGAAAAATCATTCCAAAGACTGTTGATACCAATAATACATACAGACAACAAGATATGTCACTTTTACTCCAAGGAAAATAATCTGAGTCACCCATGGTCTCACTTCCCTTATCTGAGGACATTTAATAAATACCAACAAAAAATAAAACAGGCGGAGGGGGAAAGGTCAAGATCAGCAAATGGTAGCTGAGTTCTCTGTTCCTCTGTCCTGAACCTCTCTGCTCATCTGTTTATAGGATGGGATTTCATTTTTTCACTTGCAAGCTAGGTAGTCACTTAAAAGAACCAGGTCACTGTACTGAGACTGCTCTACCTAAACATCTCTGGGGCATGCTGGGAATATTCTGAAGTCAGCACTGTTCCCCAAATACCCAAAGACATCAATGGCAGGATGGAGAAACTGAGGTCCAGCAGGTGTAGTAAATAAGGCTCTGTTGGGACATCTTCCTTATTAGTGAGGTTTGAGAGTTCACATTCACATCTTTAACCATTCACCTGTTTTTCACTAGGGCTAGTGGAGCTACCATCTTCTGGCTGAGAGGGTGAGGATGAAGGGTTCCAGGCTGTAGGAGTGCTACTTCCTCACCTGTAAGATGAGAGAGGTGGGACCAGATGACCTCAGAGGATCCTTCCAGCTGTAGGTCCATGATCCTAGTTCCATGATTTTCCCTGTGTGAGTTCCATTTTTCTGGATGTCATTTCGCAAATGGGCTACTATTGGTCAAGGCTCAGGGCCTCCCTCTCTGTTTTGTCTCCTGGCTGGGGGCTTCAGCCTTGGTAGATTCTCCAGACAAAGCATGCCCACCAACCTTCTCACCACAGCTGGGAGTTGTGCAAACTTGGGTCCAACAGGAAGTGCTAAGATTGGACGCTTGAGAAAGATAACCCACTAAAAATACCACAAGAAGAAACTGATTTCCTCTATAAGTCTTTCCCCACAGAGATCCAACAGAAAATGCTAACCAGACTCTCCTCAACTCTGCCATTGTGATTTGGGAACTCAGAAGAAATTTCTTAAAAAAACAAAAGAATGGTTTAATCAAACTTTGGCCTGAAACTGCTCGTTTTCTGCAAACCCCACAGGTGAGCAAAAGATCACAGTCCATGGCTACCATTTCCCAATCATCCCCACCCACCTCCCTACTCTTTTTTGCTTGGGCAAAGGGCTGGTCTCTTGTTTTCCATTCTTCATTTATTTCCATGGGTTACATTCTAATACACCTCATGATAATGGCTAAATATACTTTCTCCTCTTTTTTTATTGAGAAAAATCATCCATACTTTGCCCTCATATTCTCTCAATTTCTCCCTCAGTTCTAAATGTCCTGCGGTCCCCACCCTCACCTCCGGTCCCACTGTAGCACTATCTGCCTCTAGCCCATTTTAGAATACAGGATGTGGGAAACCAGGCAATGAAGTAATGAAGTGCCCTTTTCTCAGCAGGGAATGACAATGACCTGAGACTTTCTAGTGGCTTGGGATCCTGGGTCTTTGATGTTTCAGGAGGGAAGTGGGCCAGTCCCAGTACAGAACTCAAGGGATTTGGGTAGGAAAGGAGAATTTCAAAAGAGGCTGGGGCTTTTTGTCCCCTACATTGGCCTTGCCTGCCAATGTTTCTGCTCTACCGCTCCAGTTGAAGTGCCCAGCACAAATATCCAGGATGCCGCTGTCTTTCCCCTGTCCTCCAACTATATTAAAGAATAGCTGTGGCTGAACTTGAGGTATATGTGCAGACTGTGGGGATAACCATCGGGCTCTAGGCTGCCCTAAGGAGGGTGACAGGTGAGGAAGGAGGGATTCTGTTCCCTCCGATATGAAGTACTCTGGATGCTACAGAAAGAACTAGGGAAGGAGAAAGGTGACAAAGCAGGGAGAGGCAAGTAGATAGTGAAGAAATTAGGAGCCTGGCTTTAGACCAGCAGCAGGCTGCTAAGTCCCCCTCTCCACAAAACACACACAAACACACCCCGTGCCAGATCACTGAGTCTACACGGAATTCTTTACAATCTACTTTCTGTTCCTGTTCTTCTACCCCTCCCCTGAAACACCCCCTGTAGTCACCCAAAATAAACACCTTGTAGATTTTTCCTCACCAAATCCGGTCCCTCAGGATCAATTAGCTGTTTACTTTTGGGCCTCCAGAGAAGTCACTGGGCAGGCCTGTGGGAAGCCATTAGCCTGAGGATCTGCAACCACCAGTGGACTGGATGATTTCGAAGATACCCAATCTAGAATCACAGTGAGCATACAATGCTCCTGTCTTTTCCACTAATCCCAGTGCAAGCAGCGATTCCCCTGAAAGCGCCACCCTCTCCCCCCACTGCTCCCTAAGACACCGAATCCCCAGAGTAAGGATGGAGGGCGCATCCTCAGGAAAGCCAGGGATTTGCTGCCAAAAGAATATGTGCTGTGGGTGGGGCATTAGGAAAAAATCTTTGTATAACGAGCTGGAGACTGGATTTTGAATCCTCCCTCTCCCATATGTGTATGTATGTGTGTTTGTTTCCCTCTTCTCCTACCCCCTCCATCTCTCTGTGTGTCTCTCTTTTTCTCTTTGTCTCAATATCTCTGTATCTTTGTCTCAGTCTCTCTCTCTTTCTCTTTGTCTCAGTCTGTGTCTCTCTCTCCCCCACTCTCTGTCTCTCTGTGTCTCTCTCCCTACCTCTGTCTCAGTCTCTCTCTTTCTCTCTGTCTCAGTCTGTTCAGTTTCTCTCTGTGTCAGTCTCTCTTTGTCTCAGTCTCTTTCTCTCTTTTCTCCCCCTTTCTGTCTCTGTTTCTCTGTGTCTCTCTCTCCCCACCTGTCTCAGTCTCAGTCTGTCTGTCTTTCTGTCTCTCTTTCTTTGTCTCAGTCTGTCTCTGACTCTTCTCTCTCTTTCTCTCTCTGTCTCTCTTTCACACACACACATATACACACATGCGGCTCTCAGTTGCCTCACATAAAACATATTTTAATTTTCTGAAGCCAGAAATATTAGATAATCTCTTAAGATCCCTTTCATCTAAGGCAACATTTGGCCATTGAAAATCTGGCTTTGAATCTAGGCAATCCCCAGGATGATAACTTCCCATTTTTGCCCCCTTTTTTTTGGAGGGAGGGAGATCTGACCTCATCTTTCAGAAGACAATTCACATTATTGTTTGTTTCCTTTTGTAGGGTACGCCTTCTCATAAGATGAACTAGCAATGGGTGGGATAAGAGAGGAAGAATGCAAAACTGAAAAGAAAAAGAAATTAAATTTAAACAAGAAGAAAAAGCAGAGGATCTGGAGCACATGAGATACCGTAATATATGTCTCCTCATCCCCAAAGTCAATTGGAAATTAGGGGTGGCCCTAAATGCTGACTATTTCCTTCAGGCCCAGTGAAAGAAATTTGTACTGATAATATCAAAGTTCACTGATAAAATTATAATTATACATGCTCATAATTGCACATAACATATTATTAATAAGCAACAAGAAATGTAGTGAAATTACTTATTAGTGAATAGAATGAAATTGGATGAAAACCCAATTTCCCTCTGATACCCAGCGAGCTGCAAACTCCCTCCCTCTCAAATGTCATTTAGCTTGTTTTGTCCAAGAGCCAACCACCTTTTATTATCATTAAATAGTCTACAATCCATAAACAGGGCCCTAAAACTCCCACAGGGAACTGGACAAGTCCATTTGGATTACAAGGTGTGTGTGTGTGTGTGTGTGTGTGTGTGTGTGTGAGAGAGAGAGAGAGAGAGAGAGAGAGAGAGAGAGAGAGAGAGAGACTGTGTGTATACAGAAAACTACATATTAGGAGAATGAAAAAGCTAAAAACCAAACAGAGAACTGAAGGAAAGATGTCCCATCCAAAGCACTGCAGAAGGCACATATTCATCTAGAGACAAAAGGGAACAGTGGGAGCAAAGTTTGATACTTAAAGTCCCAGCTTATACTCCCATACTTAGGCACATCATCTGATCTTTTTAAGCCTTAACTTATTTAAATGCAACAATACTTCCAGTACTTGCCCCCTTTGTGCCTGGCTCACATCTTGGGCACTTAATATTTATTAACAATTGACTCAAAAGTGATTTTTTTTAAAAAGCCCTTTGAATTCTTAATATCAGAAGTTAATGAGCTCACTGGCTTCAAAGGCCAGCTCCCTAGCCTTTCTCTATACTGCCTCTCATACTTTCCATCCCAACTCCGTCATGTGACTCTGGGAAAGTCACAATTCTCTAAGCAAAGTTTTAAGATTATAAATTGTAAGAGAGGTGCCAACTTGCCTTGGTAGAGAGAGTTGAGCAATGAAATCATAGGTTCAGTCCTTATGTTCAGTTGTTTTACCTCATATCTGTCTCTGTGGGACTCCATTTGGAGTTTTCTTGGTAGAGATGCTGGAGTGGTTTACTATTTCCTTCTCCAGCTTATTTTACAAATGAGGAAACTGAGGCAAGTAGGATGAAGTGACTTAACCAGTCTCACATATTCCAATCCTCAGTGCTCTAATTACTTCACCATCTAGCTGCCCTATTCCTACAAACCTAATCCCTACATCTCCTGATATTCAGATTCCCACAGGAGTTTGTCCAGGGTCTTCCTCAAACCTTATACTTCCCTTCTTTAGGATGAAAGTGAGCCTTTGTTTCCAGAAAATCAACAATCACCACAAACAGGGGTCCATAAGCTTCTAAAAATCACAGCAGCCCAGGGAATTTGAAAGGAACTTGGCTGCTGACTTCCAGAGGAGAACTGCTCCAGAGGATGATCCTACATTTCCCCAGAAACCTTTAGGATGAGCCATGAAGAAACCCCAACATGAATGACAGAGCCCACCACCACTGCTAACCCTTTTATATGATATAGAGCAATTACTTCACTGGACCTTAGTTTGCCTACTTGGGGATAAAAATACTCATTCTCTGGACCTGGCAGGGACGTTATATGAATAACATGAGATAGATGGAAAGATGGAAAGAGAAATAAAAATGCAATGTTGTCACTATAATGGCCAAGTTAGACTCAAATAAGGAAATAGACCTTCCTTCTTCCCTTCACTATAGAAATGGGAATGGCTATGGATATACAAACATGCATACGTACACATGTGTGCATACTTCACAGTTAATGTTTGACTCTGTGGAACAGTTTTTTGTTTTTTTAATTTTCTAAAATGAAAAACTCACTGGGTAAGGAAGGTGGGAGGGAAGCATTCAGAAATGAATGTAATGTAAAAACAAAGGGCAGCAGTTTCTAAAAAGAAATGCTTAAACAAAACTCCCAAAAATTCGTTGGAGGAGGTCTATAAAAACTTTCTGGAGGATGGAAGTTATAGATGATGGGCAGAGACAGTTAGGTTTCAAGCTGCATTATGGGTGAGAAGCCATCTCTCAATCAATGAGAATCACTTCAGTATTAAATTCAACACAAATGATTATTAATCCTTTTCCAGATGTATTGGCTCCCTTGGGAGCTAGCCTGACTCAGTCCTACCCTTCGCTTTGTTTGAGGTTGTCAACATCTGCTTCAGGCCTTCCATAAGAGGCCTCTGCACAAACCTGATCCCCTCGGGCCTCTACCAAGCCATAGCCTTCTTTTGCAAAAAAAGCCTGAACTTTAAGTCATTCTAGAAGAGCAATTTCATCTAGTCCTAAGGTCTTTCAATTCAGTCTTCTATTAAGCAGCTACAGGCTAATTTTGTCAGCGGATTTCAATGTCAACATTGAATTTCTGAAAGATTAAGGCTGCTTGAGTGGGTCTGAGAGCAACTAAAACATCTATATCATCAGCTGAACAATAGGACATGAGTGCCTGAAGAAAAGCAGAAAGAGCTCTTTTCCTGGAAATGGCCAGAAGGAAGCAAAGTAGAAGGAGGTGAAGAAGAAGACCTCTCCTCCACCTGAAGAATGTATTCCTTTTCTTCCCCAAATTCTTCAACTAGAGTGGCTTCTCATTCCCCATCACAAGAAACTCTTAGGGAAAGGAGTAGTTTCCCTACTTTCTATTTGGACTCCTCCCCTTATGTTACTAACCCTATTAGCCCTGATCCAATTAGCCTTGAATTTTCTCTCATTTGAAACCTGAGCAAAAGAGAACTGGAGGTCAATATCCCACTGCTAAGAACTATAAACCATCAGCACTTTCAAACCAAGGCAATTTCTTCCTGCTAGCCTTACTTGTTCCTGTTAAGAAGTCCCTCTCTCCATAGGCTTTGTTTGCATTCATGTATGTCTGTGTGTGTTTATTTTGGGGGGGAGGGCTTAATCAAGTAGGTGGCCTTAAGGACTGATGAACCTTTGATCCCACTATTTCAGGAGCTCACTTAGGTTGACTTGTGAACACTTTGGGAATCCAGGAAATATCCAATAATCCACCAACTACCCAATTCCACCACATGGAATGGCCTGCTCACACATGCATACTTACACCTAAGGTTAGAGGAAGGAGGCTTCCAGTGGAAAGAAAAATGTGCATCTGACACCCCCCACCCCAAGCTTTTCTCCCTTCTTTCTCAAGTTACATGGATAATAGCTTTCTTTTCTTTGCTACCATGGAAGGTGAGGGGCCCATCTGGTTTGGATCAGACAGCTCATTCAGGACACAGAAAAACTCCCAAGAGCCTCACTCTTCCACATACTTCCAAGAGCTCTCCGGTCCTTTGCGCAGAAACTGGGCTGGAGGACAGGAAATTACTGCTAGCTAGGACTCCAAAGGAGAGTATAGGACTTTCATAGGTTCAGAACAGCAAAAACACCTTAATAAACTTTGTCAGCTCTTCTGAGGTTGGGGATTGATGTGCATTTGATTCCATTCAGGTTAAAGCTAAATCTTGACTTTGGAGCAGGGAGATGGCATCCAGGAAACAATTCATCAACCCTTTGTGAAACGCCACCACCACACCAATTGCCCGCTCATGCATGCATACACCCAAGGTTGGAGGGACCTGTGTGGTTCCTGTTAACCTTCTCCTTCAGCTCTCCATTAGACCAGAGATCACCTCCTACAGAGATTGCCTCTCTCCAAAGAGCTCAAAGCATTTTGCAAGCATCACTCAAGCGATCTGCAGTAGAAGCAGAACAACCCAGGAGACTTGTGTCCCAGTCCTAGCTACCTGCCCCCCTCACAGGTCCCTTTGTCTGGCAATTTCAAGATGAAAAGTTTCTCCCCAAACATATCGTCTCTGGGGATCTTCAGATCCCACTTGGAAGAAATTATAGGAGTAGGTTGGGGTGGGGGTGAGGGGTTGGAATGATCACAAGCTTCCTGAATAACTGTCCCAGAGGAAGATAAGAAGTTAACTAAGAACAATTTTGGTGGCTACTTCCAAACAGACAAGACTTGGTTTGGGGGGGGGGGGAAGGAATTGAAAAAAATAATTTTTAAGCTGCAAAATAATTAAACAATGCTCCTTATATCACGTCTCACTTTGGATCTCCTCCCTACCTCCTTCTCTTTTAAGCTCTGTGTATGGGAAAATAAGAAGGGGCCAAAAGAAAGAGGGGAGTTGGAGAAACGATAAGTACAGCACAACGTCAAGAAACAGGAACCAGAAGGCAAGCTTGAACACATAAAAGGCAGGCTAGTGACTTACTTGTAGGCCAAAGGAAGTGAGAAGCAGGTTCTAGGAGAGGGTGGGAGTGGTGAGAGCTGGGGGGATGGGGTGGGAGGGGAAACCATGGCCAGAGAGCAAGGAACAACTAAACTGGGTCTGACAAGTTTGGTCTGCTTCCACAGGAGCACGGCGTACCCTGGGACAAAACAATGGAATTGAGTCCCGAGCCTCCCGGGCTGAGCCCTTTACGCATCTCGTTGAGTTTTCGGAGTTTCCAGAGGACAGAGAAGTCCTGCTCTCTGTCATCTCCCTAGTACCAGGGGCTGTCAAGTTAAGACAGAGCTGAACCCCAAGTCTTTGCTTAAGGACTTTGCAAGGCTTGGCAAGGCCAAGCTGCCTTGTGTCCCAAGGGGGAAGGAAGGTTGGGAGTGTGCTGGAGAGTTAGGGGGAGGGGAAGAAAAAGAGTGGGGGACGATCGTCACCTTGGCAACTCTGGTCCCTGGGGAACGGGCTGGGCAGGGGCTAGAGCTGGTCTGACGGCCCCGATGGCAGCGGTCGGGGGAGGGGCGCCTTCCCTCCCTCTTGGCCCCCCTCCCCCCACGTGGCTCCAGAGCAGGGTGCCCGGCGCGCGGGTCCCCGAGGGGAAAGTTGCCGGGGCGGAGACAAAGCCCCGGCTCGGGGCGCCAACATCCCACAACGCCGCCCTCCCGCATCCCCGCCCAGGTACCTGGGTGCCATCCCCGCCGCCGCCGCCGCCGCCGCGTCCTCCTCCTTCCAGTCCTGGGGGTGCTGGTGCAGGCAGCCGTAGTTGCTTCCCAGCCCTAGCAGTGGCCGCAGCAGCAGCACCAGCAGTAACAGCAACACCACCAGCAGCAGCAGCAGCAGCGGCAGCCTGCGCCCCAGATCCGTTAGGTCCGCCGGCCCCCTCCGCTCGCCGCCGCCGCCGCCGCCGCTGCCGCCGCCACTGAGAGTCCCCTCCCTCCTCCTCCTTCTCCTCCTTCTCCTCCTCCTCCTCCTCCCTTCTGCTCCTCCCTCCTCCCTTCTCTGGCTGGGCGAGCCGCCTTCCCCTCCCTTCCCCTCCTCTCCCTCCTCTCGCTTCTCTTTTCTCCACCCCCACCCCAGGCGCGGGTCTGAAGGCAGGATGCTCCGGAGAGGGAGCGGGGGTCGGCTGCCCCCTCCCCATTCATACCCTCTCCTGCCCCCCCACCCCTCCGTCCTCTTCGTTCCCCCTCCCTCTTTATTTTAGGCATGCTGGGAAATGGAGTCTGGGTCCCCGCTCTGACCAAATCGACCACAGAAAGCTGGGAGAAGGGGGACTACAACCCCCAGGGCGCGGCGCGGGCCGGGGTGAGCATTGTGGGTCCTGTAGTATTTCTAGCGTTGGAGGGGTCTCCTGATAAAGGAGGGCGAAGGGGACTGAGGAACCGCCATTCCCAGAATGCAGATCTCCCCTGGCCGCTGTCACAGGCAAAGGGGATGGCGGTGGGGGTGGGATAGGATTGATTAACCTTTGGGCAGCAGATGTGAAATGGAGCTGTTATGGCCAAGCGGTCTGCAATGCACCGATCCACGACGCTGGTACCTGCATTCCCCAAGAAGGCTGGAGAGCAGTCAAGTTGAAATGCAAACTTGGCAGGAAGTGGGGACCCCCGCTCAACTATGAAGTACACCAGCTGTTGTACAGCTGCTGGCCGGCACAGGAAAGGGAGCCCAGAGTGCGCTTAAAAATCAGACAGTTCCATATCAGAAGGGGTCTCCTTCTCACCCTCCGACCCGGGGTTCCCGGGCTCGGGCTCGTCTCCCCACCTTCCGAAGTTCAGGCCTGCAACCTCACCATACCCGGGCAGGGGGTGGAAAATGGGGGGGGGGGCGGAGAGAAACTAATCAGATCTAACCCACAAAGACCAAGGAATCTGGAGCTGAGGTTGGCCAGGTGCCCAGAGTTCTGCAAGCTGGATTGGACAGAGGAGCGAATGAGGCACGGGCCCAAGGCCGGGGGCCTCACTGCAACGGAAGGAGAGAAACGTCTCCGCTGGATCTTGTAATAAAGTGAACTGAATGAAGGAATCCGAGAACAGATCGGAGATCGAGTTACACCTCTGTTGTTCTCCTACTGACCTGAAGCTCTTTGTGCCTCAATTTCCCTTAAAAAAAAAAAAACCCTAATATTTTCCACTCTTGCCCTCTTAGAGGTATTATGCCTCAAACCCTTTGGAAGAAGGTTGCCTTGACTAAGCAATCAAGAGGATAGTTGTTATCCAAGTATAAAAGTTTCCCCAACTACCGCTTCTACCCCAACTATAAATTCAATCTCTTTAGCCCCTGAGAACACAGTTCTTGTTTTATCTGTTCTTGAGAATCCTCTACACCTGCTCTATGGATCTGCCTGCATTAGGCATCTCTACTATAGATTTTTGAGCTGGAAGGGATCTTGAAGCCATGGATTCTAGCCCCATCATTATACAATAATGCTTATTGTATAAAGCAAAGTCTACTACTCTCACAGGCAGTTGCTGGTGCAGCACATAGATCTCTGGACCTGGACTTAGGAAGTCCTAAATTCATACAGCCTCCAATTTATTCACAGCTAACGTGAACCTTGGGGAAGCTAGGTGGTGCAGTGGCTAGAGCCCTGAGCTAGGAATCAGGAAGGTCTCAGTTCAAATCGGCCCTCAGATTTGCTAGCTGTGTGATCCCAGGGCAAGTCACTTAACCCTTATTTGCCTAGTCCCTCATCTGTAAAATGGGGACATCCTAGAGAAGGAAATGGCAAACAACTCCAATATCATTTTGGTCTTTGTCAGGACTTAGATCCTGGGATCATGTACAATCTGAGGTGACTGATGTGAGACATTTAACCTGTTTATCTCACTTTTTTCCTCCTCTGAAAATGAAGATGAGAATAGCACTTAACCTCCCAAAGTTGTTGTGAGAAACAAATGAGGTGACATTTGTTTGGTTTTTAAGCACTAGATATAACTTCCCCGAAGTAATCCCAGCAAATTTATAAAACACCAGAGCATTGGACAGAATTTTAGAGAATTCAGGGCTCTGCTTCTCATTCCAACCCCCATCTTCCCCCCTTCCAGATACAAAAAAGCCAAGTTATTCTTTAAGCCAGTTGTCCCATGGGCACATCTGCCCCTGACCATGTGATTGGTCTGGAAGTGATTTTCCATTATCCTGAGAGAGCCCTGCTCCTAGATGAAAGTAACTTCTCTATAGGAGACTAGAGGACAGAGTAAAGCAGCCTCCATGTGGCTCTTGGGTTGGGTTTTTTTTTTTCCTATAAACTAGCTGCAGATAGCAGGATCCCCTACTTGGGTTTTCCTCTTTACCTGACACCTGCAGTTTCAAACGTTTTCTTTGAAAATAGTTAGGAAATAACTTTCTGTGAACTCACACCTACTTCACAAAGCCTTTTGTGCCTTTCTTTCTCTAAGGACCAAGAGATTATACAATTAGAGTAGAAATTCTTAACCTGGGATTTGAAAAATGAAAATGTCTTTTGAATAACTTATTTCAACATAATTGGTTTCCTAGATAATTCTATATATTTAATTTTATGCATTTTAAAACATTAATCAGAGAAGGGGTCTGTAGATTTTCTCAGATTGCAAAAGGGGTCTAGGACACACAAAACATTGAGTTTTATTGAGCACCCCGTCTGGGCCAGCCTTGTCTCTCAATGTCTCATACGCAACCTTGTCACTCGATGTCAATCTTGACCTTAACCAAGGTTAAGCCAATGGCTTGTGCTTATCTCTACCACTCTTTGGATGTGCTGTCCTGGCATTCACGATAATGAAAGATGAGACACGAATCAATCCATTAAAAAGCATTAAGCACATACTAGGCATTAAATGTTGCGCTGAGTACTGGGAACAAAGAGAAAAAGTGAAACAGTCTTTGGTCTCAGGATTGTATTCCATCAGGAAATAATATGTAGACATATAAGTATATAAAAAATGAATACAAAGTAATTTCTGCGGGGAGAGAGGAGCTAGCATTTTGGAAGATGAGGAAACTCTTCATGGAGAAGGTGATACTCTGAGGGACTAGGGATAAGGGATTTGGGACTGAGGGAACCTTGGGATTATAAGAGGCACGGGTCAGGAGTGAGTGAATTCCAGGTATAGGAGAGGGAAGATGAAGACCAGAAAGAAGGTGAGTCTGGTTGGACCCAAAAATATATATGGTTAGCGAGCAATATGGAAGGCTGGAACTGTAGGTTAGAAAATTGATTATAAAGGCCTTTAAAAGCCAAAAAAGGAGTTTCTATTTGACCTTAGAAATAATAGAAAGTGTTCTGTAAGAAATGACCAATAGGATGATTTCAGAAAGGCCTGGAGAGACTTACACGAACTGATGCTGAGTGAAATGAGCAGGACCAGGAGATCATTATATACTTCAACAACAATACTAGATGATGACCAGTTCTGATGGACCTGGCCATCCTCAGCCATGAGATCAACCAAATCATTTCCAATGGAGCAGTAATGAACTGAACCAGCTATGCCCAGAAAAAGGACTCTGGGAGATGACTAAAAACCATTACATTGACTTCCCAATCCCTATATTTATGCCCACCTGCATTTTTGATTTCCTTCACAAGCTAATTGTACAATATTTCAGAGTCTGATTCTTTTTGTATAGCAAAATAACGGTTTGGTCATGTATACTTATGTATCTAATTTATATTTTAATATATTTAACATCTACTGGTCATCCTGCCATCTGGGGGAAGGGGTGGGGGGTAAAAGGTGAAAAATTGGAACAAGAGGTTTGGCAATTGTTAATGCTGTAAAGTTACCCATACATATAACCTGTAAATAAAAGGCTATTAAATAATAAAATAAAATAAAAAGAAGTAATAGAAAGCCATTGGAATTAATTAAGGAAGTGACATGATCAATCCTACACTTTAGAAAAAAGCATCTGAATGAAATGTATTGTTGCTGGAAGATGAATCTCAGTGGATAGATCCTTGAGACAGGGAGACCAATTAAGAGTCTAATGTAATGATCCAAGTGAGAGATGAATTAGGATGATGGCTGTGAGTTATGAAAAGGGAACTGATGGGAGGGACGTTATAGAAATAGAAACAAGTTTGCTAAGTGGAAGGCTAAGTGAAGAGAGGGAGAAAAAAGAGCAAAGGATAGGAACGGTGACAGGAAGAATGGTGATCTTTAATAGAACAGGGAAGATCAGAAGAGGGAGGGGTTTTGGGGGGAAAGATGATGAGTTCCATTTTGGATATGTTCATTGTCGAGATGTCTATAGGATATCGGGTTTGAAATGTCTACTAGGTTAATTGTGATGAGTAACTAGAAACTCTTAGGAGGGAAACTAGGGCTGTCACTTACATGGAAGCTGATGAACTCACCAAGTAAAAGTCTTAAGAGAAAACACTTAGAAGACCCCCACATTTGGGGATAGGGTGGAAGAGAATAAAAATTAAGTATCTACTATAATACTAGGCACTGTGCTTACATCTATTATTCCCATTTTACAGCTGACAAACTGAGGCAAGCAGAGATTAAGTGACTTGTTTAAGATCACACAACTAGTAAGAATCTGAGAGCCAACCACATTTGAGCTCAGGCCTTTTGTCAAGACTTCTAACTACTGCACTATCTGAGTTTGAGACAGGAGGAAAAAAAAGGGCTATGACCTGGGTAATAATATAATGAAGGGGACTGAGAAGAAATAGTAGAAGGAGGGCCAGTAGGGAAGTAGTATCATATAAAGGCAGAGAGAAGAAGATATCCAAAAGAGGATAGTTGCCAGTGTTCTATAGGGTACATTTAAGGATAGCAAGAATTTAGCTAGAATCTAGAATATAAAGGGGAGTGATGTGCCATAAGCATCTTGGGCCAGGTCATTGAAGACCCCGAATGAATGCCTAGGTGAAGAAAACAGTATCTCAACAAGCATGTGGTAGGCACAGTATTCAGTGTAGAGAATACAAAGGCAAAAGACCACTCTTAAGATCATAATTTAATGGGGAGACAAGACACAAAAACAACATAAAGGATAAATTAGAGATTCTCCTCAGAGGGAAGGTATTAGAATTAAGGAGCACCAGGGAAAAGCTTCCTGTAGAAGAAGGTAGGGTTTTGCTCAGAATTGGAAGGACACCGGGAAGCCAGGAGATGAGAATCAAGAACATTCCAGGCCCAGGGGACAACCAGAGAAAATACCTAAATTAAGGAGAGGAAATGTCTTCAAGGAACAGCAAAGAAGCCATTGTCTTTGCATTATAGAGTATGTGTGTTGTAAGGAGGCTGGAAAGGTAGGCGAGGGCCAGGTTGTAAAGAGCTTTTAATACCGAACAGAAGATTTTATCTTGGGGATAATAGGGAGCCCCTGAGGTTTGATGAGTAGGGGGTGACATGGTTTTGGAAGTTCACCTTGAGAAAGCTCTCCTAGTGACATTAATTCCAAAACTTGGATTGCTTCCTATCCCTGAACTGCCAGCCAATTGGTAAGTATCTTCCATATACTGTGACCTGTGTGAGATTCTGTGGAAAAGGCAAAAATCGAAATTGTTTTCATGGAATTTACAATTATTGGAGACTAGAGCTTGAAGGACCTCAAAGACAATAGAAGATGAGATAAGTACATGTGGGAGGATGGTAATCTTTGTGCTCTATTAGTCACTTTGCAATGCAGGAGAAAGTGACTAACTTCACATCTGTGGAATAACAAATCCAGCTAAGCAAAGAGAATAAAGTTGCAAAATTCAGATGTTCATGATGGGATTTGAATCCACATCTTTTTTTTTTCTCAATAGTATTTTTCCAACTACATGTAAAGATAGTTTTCAATATTCATTTTTGTAAGACTTTGTGTTCCCAATTTTTTCCCTCCCTACTCTCTCTCCCCTCCCCAAGATAGCAAACAATCCGATAAAGGTTAAATATATACAGTCCTTTCAAACATATTTCCATATTTGTCATGTTGTACAAGCAAAATCAGACCAAAAGGGAAAAAAACAAACCGGAAAGAAAGGTACTTTGGTTCCCATTCAGTCCATAGTTCTCCCTCTGGATGCAGGTGGCATTTTCCATCCCAAGTTTATTGGAACTGCCCTGAATCACTAAATTGTTGAGAAGAGCCACGTTCGTCACGTTGATCATCACAATCTTCTTGTTACTTTATACAATATCATCTTGGTTCTGCTCACTTCAGTCAGCTTTAGTTCATGTAAGTCTTTCCAGGCCTTTCTGAAATCAACCTGGTCATCATTTCTTATAGAACAATACTATTCCATTACATTCATATACCTTGATTTTGAATCTAAATCATCTGACTCCAAAACTACTACTATTTCCAGCAAACCACACTGAGTGAACTATGAATATCACAAGCCTTTTAATCTGATTATTCTGATAATAAACTGAGAGCAGTAACAATTTTCTTAAGGTGCCATAGCAGGAAAGTAGGGACCACCTGCTGGTACATCAGAAAGAAGGCTACATCAGAAGTCAGGATCATCTTCGGTGGGTCCTACATCTGGCATTTACTAGCTGAGGTACCATGGCTAAGTCACTTACCCTCTACTAAGCCTCAGTTTTCCCATCTATAAAATAAGGGTAATAATAGCACCCACTAGCCAGGCTTCTTGCAAGGATAAAATGAGATGTTATTTCTCAGTCATTTTGCAAATCTTAAAAAGCAGTATACAAAAGGTAGTTATAATTAGGATCCCTGTTTGACAGATGAGGAAATGGAATCACACAGAGTTAAAGTGACTTGCCTCCATCAACTGCTAGTAAATATCTGAAGCTAGACTTGAATTCAGATCTTCTTAACTTTAGCTCTAGCCTCTATGTGCTGTGCTATGTAGCTACCTCATGGGATTGTGGCAGAGCTCAAATGAGATCTGCAAACCTTAAGGGGGCTATAGAAATATCAGTTATTGTTGATAATTATTTCCAGTTCTCTGCCTTGTTTTCAATTTCTCAAAGAAGATGGCAGTTAAAACCCACATTTCCCACCTGATTGTTCACAGAGGTCCCTTAACTAATGCCTCCAAGAATTGAAAACTGCTAATGAAAAAGTACAAGGTAATAGATTCTGGGAATGTTTGGAGCATTGGGTTTTCATTCCTGAATTTCTTAAGCCTGTATTCCAGTTATTTAAACCAAAAACGTTGATTTGTAAACTCAAGAAATTACCAAGTTTAAAAAGGCTTTAGAGGTTGTCTCATCCAATTCCTAAACAACCAGGACCATGAATCCCCTCTCCAAAATTCCCGTCTGAAGAAGAAATCCCCTCCATGAGTGGAATCCCCCTACAAACCTGTGGTTTCTTTAATTCCTCCAAGATTTCTGAACACCTCAAATATGGGAGAATCTGTTTTCCTAGTTCTTCATCCTATCCCCTCTCAAATATTCCTATATTGTTTCCTGTCCCCAGGAATGATTTTTTGCCAATACCCCACCTCTTTGGAGAGCAGCAAGGTACAATGGAAAAGAACACTGTCTCTGGAGTCAGATTTGGATTAACTATTTTGGAGAACAATTTGGAATTATACCCAAAGTACTACCAAACTCTGCATATCCTTCGATCCAGCAGTGTTTCTACTGGGTCTGTATGCCAAAGAGATCATGAAAAAGGGAAAAGGACCTACATGTGCAAAAATGTTTGCAGCAGCCCTTTTTGTGGTGGCAAGAAACTGGAAATTGAGTCGATGCACATCAGTTGAGGAATGGCAGAATCAATTATGGTATATGAATGTTATGGAATATTATAGTTCTATACGAAACAATCAGCAGGAGGATTTTGGAGAAGTCTGGAGAGACTGACATGAACTGGTGCTGAATGAAGTGAATAGAACCAAGAGAACATTGTACACAGCAACAAGAAGATTATGTGAGGTGATTCAGGTCAATTCCAATGTGGAGACTGAGTGTATATCACAACATAATTTTTCACCTTTTTTGTTTGCTTCCTTTTTGCTTTTTTCCTCATTTCCCCCCTTTTTGAACTGATTTTTCTTGCACAGCATGATAAATGTGAAAATATGTATAGAAGAATTGTACATGGTTAACATATAGACTTGCTGTCTAGGGGAGAGGGGAAAGGAGGGAGAAAAATATGGAACACTAGGTTTTGCAAAGATGAATGTTGAAAACTATCTGTGTGTGTGTGTGTGTGTGTGTGTGTGTGTGTGTGTGTGTGTGTCTGTGTGTATTAGTTGAGGCAACTGGGGTTAAGTGACTTGCAAACTACACAGCTAAGAAGTGTTAAGTGTTTGAAATCACATTTGAACTCAGGTGCTCCTGACTTCAGGGCTGGTACTCTCTCCACCACATCACCTAACTGACCCCTTTGCATAAATTTTGAAAACAAAAAGCTATTATTAAAAAAAAAAAGATTTGGATTCAAATTCTCTCCTTGCTATTTACTTTACTAGCTGTGTGATGGTGGATGAGATACATCCTCCCTAGGCCTACCTTTCCTCCCCTATAAAGTGGGATTAAGTGATTTGTAAGATCCCTGCCAAATCTAAATTATTTTGCCTTCTGGAAAACTATCATGAATCATGGAGCCCTCAGATTGGTGGAGACTCTGAAAGGTCATCTAGACTATCTTTCCCCAGGGTGATGATATGAATGAGCAAGGGCCACAAGGAATCTATTCTAAGATGCATTTCACTTAAATGCACTTAAAGAGTCCCTAAGAAACAATGAGTTCAGCTGTTTCTTTGTCCCACATCCAGATTTGCATCTGCAGACTTTTCCTTTCCTCTTCCCAGTGGAATAAGGCAGTTGTATTGCTGGCAGCAGCACCCCAAAAACTTGTTTCTGCAGTGCCTCTGGGGGTTCTAATTTGGGAGCATGTGGGTAAAGAGAAAAGTGGGGAGAAGACAGAGAAAGTTCAGGTAGGTGGAAAACAGAAGGACTGGAGTTCAAGGAAAAAGTATAGGATGGCTGAAGTGAGAAACACTGGGAGTCTGGAAGGAAAAGGCAGTGCTCTGGGAAGGAAGAGAGGCACCCTCTAGGACAAGGATTCTTTACCTGTTTTTAGCCATGGACCTCTTTGGCAATCTGCTGAAGCTTATGTGTCCCTTCTCAGAATATTTATAAATACACAAAATATACAGGGTTAGAAAGAAAATCAAGTTTACTGAAATATGGTTTATTTATCTATCTTTAAAAACCAAGTTCCCAGCCTTCAGGTTAAGAATTCTTACTCTAGGACCTAAGCCATATAGTCATGCAGCTCATCCACCCCCACAAAATATTTTATACTGTACTCAGCTACTCTGGAATTGGTTGCCAAACAATGCTTTTCCCCTGCATAGCCTCTGCAGATATCGTTGATTATCCATATATACTGCTCTCTTGATCACCCATTATTAGCTTCTCTTCCCCAGTATCTGCCTAGAATGTCTCCTCTCATTCCCAGAGACAAGATGACAGATGGTGAGCTCACCTGGGGGATGGGGATGGGGAGGGAAGAGGGAAAAAGGAAAGGATGAAAAGGAATAAGAATTTATTCATCAAGCCCCTACTGTGGACAAGCACTTTACAAATATCTCATTTGATTTTCAGAACAATTCTGGGAGATAGACACTATTATTCAGTCATTTTCTTTTTTAAAAAAATAAAGCCTTTTATTTTCAAACATTTGCATAGATAATTTTCGACATTCACCCTTGCAAAATCTTGTGTTCCAAATTTTTTTCCTCCCTCCCCCCCTCCCCTAGACAGCAAGTCTGCATGTTAAAGATGTACAATTCCACATTTATCATGCTGCACAAGAAAAATCAGATCAAAAAGGGAAAAAAAGAGAAAGAAAACAAAATGCAAGTAAATAACAATTTTAAAAGTGAAAATATTTTGTTGTGATCCACACTCAGTCCCCCACAGTCCTTTCTCTGGGTGCAGATGGCTCTCTTTGTCACAATACATTGGAACTGGCCTGAATCACCTTGATGTTGAAAAGAGTCACATATAATCAGAACTGATCATTGTATAATCTTGTTGTTGCCATATACAATGATCTCCTAGTTCTGCTCTTTTCACTCAGCATCAGTTCATGAAAGTCTCTTCAGGTCTGTCTGTATTCATCCTGCTAATCATTTCTTATAGAACAATAATATTCCATAACATTCATATACTATAACTTATTCAGCCATTCTCCAACTGATGGGCATCCACTCAGTTTCCCGTTCCTGCCACTATTTGTTGATTCATTTCCAACTGTCTGACTTTTCATGACCCCATGGAGGGGGGGCACTTACTTGGCAAAGTACTGGCATGATTTGCCATTTCCTTTTTCATTTTACAGACTGGAAATTGAAGCAAGCAGGGTTAAATAACTTCCTCTAGAATCACATGCAACTAGTATCTATGGTCAGATTTGAACTACCGAAGATGAGTTTTCCTGACTCCAAGTCCAGTGTTCTAGCTCTGATGCCATTTAGCTACTCACTCACATGGATCCCAAAGGATTAAATTACAGCTGGTGTATTGAGGCAGTAGCCAGATTCTACGCCAGCACTGCATCCATCCCATTCTCTGCAAAGTAGAAAATAAACAAAGTGGGGGGAACGAAAGGAATTCTATCCCCTAACATCAATTGTCCCATCCCATCCCAGTACTTCTCCTATGCCCTATGAATTCCTTTTTATACATTTTTGCTTCAGGCTGGCCCTGGGACTCTACAAATTCCTGCTTTGTACCCATTCATCCTACCCCCTATAATATGGTTTCCACTTTTTTTCTCTCAGTCAAATAAAATCATTATTTCCATTGCACCTATCAGGGTATTACCACCAATTTCCCTATGGCTCCACTCCCAATACCAATGATTTGTAGGTTGACTTGTAGGTTGCTTTGTCCAAAAACCCAAGCCTGATTATCATTTCCTGTTCCATTATGTCCCCTCTATATCACCCCATTCCACTCATCCCTTCATTGTATCCTCTGGGATACCTGTTATATTGAGAACAGATTAGATCTGTGCCCTTCTTCCCAAAATGTGGGTATGTTTACATGAGTAAATAATGTTTTCTCCCCCATAGAATATAAGTTCATTGAGGTCAAGGACTTTTTCCTAATTGTCTTTGAATTCATAAAACATAGCACATCAAGCAAGTGTTATTGTTGAATCAAATCAAATTAAGAACTTAAACAAGTTTTGGGCAACTAGGTGGTGAAAGGGACAGAATATCTGGGCCTGGAATGAGCAAAACCTGAGTTCAAATGTGGTCTCAGACACTTCCCAGTTGGGTAACCCTGGCCAAGTCACGTCAGTCTGTTTGCTCAATTTCCTCGCTTGTAAAAGCAGTTGAGTCTATTCCATTATCTTTGCTAAGAAAACCCCAAAATGGGGTGAACAAGAAAGTAATCCATATAAAATGAAGCAGAGACTGACAGTTAAAAGAGATGTTTGGATGGATAGAGCACCAGCCCTGAAGTCCGGACTGGAGTTCAGATCTGGTCTCAGACACTTAACACTTCCTAGCTGTGTGATCCTGAGCAAGTCACTTAACCCCAATTGCCTCAGCAAAAATAAATATAAATAAAATAAAAATAAAAATGTTTGGGGGTCTATTGTGTACAGGCAAGAGTTGAAACCACCCGGACCAGCCAAGAAGAGTTTGGTTCAATCACTGCAGACCATGAATGGGAGTTTCCTGCTCCCTAGAATAAGATTGCGTGATTTCTGACCGATCTGAGAGACCAGGTCACGCCCAAAGCGATTGGTTTAAGGACGTCCTCGCAGGACTAGCAAGGTTCGGAGCACTTCCTGCCCACCTCGGCGGGAGACAAGACCCTGCGGAATTACCGGCTCCACAGACGTCTCGAAGAGGAGGAAGTGTCAAGCAAAGGTCGGGCTTCCCCCAACTTCCCGTCTCTTTATTTGTCAATCCAGACACCCGAGCGACCCCAAAGTCTTAGTTTCCCGACGGAAATATTTCCAGGAAACGGAATGTAGCTTCAAGCACCGACGGGTCGGGCCGGAACCAGAGATAGCTGCAAATGGCAGTTTAAGTTTCGCGAAGCTTTGCTTCAGTTATTCCTTTTAACAAACTTTCTAAGTAGAGTCCCCAGAGCCCGGGAAAAGGGGACCAGGTAGGCCTTGGGGCTCTCCGAGGCTTAAAATAAGGTAAAGAGTATCACCGTGAGTTGCTACAGTAGCAATCCCAGGCTCGCGCCAATCTCTCTGAAATCGATTCAGTCTGGGAACCACAAGAAAGCCCCGGGAGCTCTCAAACCGACGGGGTGGGGTCTTCCCGGCCCTGCTCTGGGAGGAGGCTAAAGGGCTTTCTGGGAGTTGTAGTCTCTTTGTCTGCTCCAGGAGGCCTTCCTTACCCCTTTTCCCCACGGGCAAGCTCTGAAGCCCTTTGGGGAGAGGACCGATACAACAAAATAGACCTCATTCCCTCTTCCCGCTCCGTCAAAGGCTTCCACTTAAGGCCCTTTGGGAGTCAAGGTCAAGGCCAGGGGTGGAGGAGAACTCCATTTCCCAGAGTGCCCCACGCAGAACCTTTTAGGGGATGGGTTGGACTGAGTTAAAGGGCCATCTTATCAGAGAGCCTGGCGGTGGGAGGTACGTGTCATGGTAGGGGAGGGAGGGTACGCCGAGGGAACCCGGGCAGCTGCCGGGGAGCGCCGAGGCAGGGATGGGGGGGTATCTGCCGCTCGCGTCTCCCTACTCTCCCTTAGGGCAGAACCTGGGTCACCTGCCAGTCTCCAGACCAAAGTTTGCCCCTAAAACAGAGGAGGGCTGAGGTTGGGACAGTTGGGAGTGCAGAGGCTGAGCAAAACGTTAAACCGGGACCTTCTTTCTCTGCCCTCTCACCCTCTGCTCCTGGGTCACCCTCTGCTCCAGATCACACCCTATCTGCTGGGATGGGCTGGGGGTTGGGGGTGAGTGACCTCTCTGCTCGCGTGACACTTCCTGCTTTTCCCGGGCTGGACTTCTGGCCCCGGCGGAGCACGTGAGTTCAAATCTTGACTCTCCCGTGTACTACCTGTCTGACCTTGGATTCAGAAGCGTAATCTCCCCAAGCCTCAGTTTCCTCATCTGTAAAATGGGACGGTTGGTCTAGAAGATAACCTATAAGGTCATTTCCAGGTTCATTCGTGATCCTCACCCGGCTTTGTGCTGCAAAATAAATATAAAATTTATATAATATAATAAATATAAATAAACATAATATAACAAAATATATAATATTAATATTAAATAAATATAAAATATTACATTTTATAAAATATAAAAATTAATTTTTAAAAATCCATCCACTAAGTTTTAAAACCTTGTGCTGCAAAACAAACAAGCAAACAACAATCTACTATATCTCCACGGCTAACACAAGTGACCTGTGGGTTATTCAGTTTTGCATTATCTGCCTCAAAGCACCCATCTATTAAGAATACACATTTTGGACTACACAATACATGCGCCATCTGATTATCACAGCAATCCTGGGAGGTCAGTATTATTTTCTCTACTTTACAGTTGAGGAAACTGAGGCAGCAAAATGATCTGTCCAGTTGCCGAGACAGTAAGTATCTGAGGTCCAATTTGAACTCGTGTCTATTATGGCACCAGATCTGGGGTTCTCACCCCCTTTACTAACTCATTGCACTACTAGTTGTGAGCCTCCCCATAGGCTTTAGAGCTGAAATGGATCTCAGGTGTCCTCTTATCCACATGTACTCATTTTACAGATGAGGAAACTGAGGCATATGGTGGGGAAGGAGACAGACGTAACTAAAAAAATAAAGCTGAGGTAATCATCTCCCTTGAGCATTCCTTTTCCCTCTAAAGGCCACTAGGGCTGTTGAGAGCTGGGGAGGCACATTTGGAAAGTCCCGTTGAAAGGGCACACCTAGTATTTTTAATAGCCTTAAAGCATTCACAGTGCCACTGTCCAAGGCTAAGTTATAAGCTGTATTAAGCCTGATAGAAAGTCCAGAAGGGAAGCTAATGGCTTCTCTTTCCAGCCTCAACTTTTGTCCTTCACGTTCTTTGGGCTTTTTACAAGCGGTGGCCGGTCTGGGCCTTTCTCCACGGGATCCCTCTGGGCCTTGTTGGGTGGGGCCGAGGTTGGGAGGCTTTATCATGAAATCTGCCCAGGGCCTGTTTCCTCCGTTTGGAAGGGGAGACCGGTGGCCCGGCTGTTTACAAAAGTTGAGTCTCCCGGTCATCCGCTGCTTCCCGAGCTCTTGGAACAAAAGACGGCTGACCTCGTTTTGATGGGGCCTTTGTTCTGCCCTGAAGGAGTTCAGTGTCTAAAATAAAGAGGAATCCAGCGCGACTGAGGAGACTTAATTTGGAGAATGCTGCCCTGGGAGGGATTAAAACAGACTCTTAAGATTGAACCTCTTTGACTTAAGTTCGTTTTATTCTGTTTAAGGAAGCCAGGAAAAGTTTCCCGTCCAAATTTCCATTGAAAAAAAGATGACTGGAGGCAGCTAGGTGGGGCAGTGGAGAGAGCACCAGCCCTGAAGTCAGGAGGACCTGAGTTCAAATTTGACCTCAGACACTTAACATTTCCTGGCTTTGTGACCTTGGGTAAGTCACTTAACCCCAATTGCTGCAGAAAAAAAAAAAATTGGGTAATTTAAGGAGTTGGGGGGGCCCTGGGTCCTGAAAGGAAAGCTCTTCCTGGGGAAAGGCTTAGGATGCGGCACAGATGGGATGCTTTTCCCAGGACCAGTCATTCTTTGGAAAGGACACAAAGGGAAGGTTGTAATAGGTTGTCAATGTGTAAGAATCATTTGCTATGTTTGCTTGACTATGTTCCGTTTCCCCTGCTTCTCAGCAGGGGCCTTTCCCCCCAAAAGACAAAATTTTATAAATTCCCTTTTTATTAAAATGACAAGATGATATTTTAAAGTTTAAAAGGATTTTGGGAAAAGATGTGGAAGTAGAGGGGTAGGAAGATTTGGTTCAGATGAAATTTTACTTAATGGTGTGATGGAAATTTACCCTTCCCTGTTTCTATCTAAAATGGGTTAAAAAGGAAATGGAAAGTACACCATTTTTAAAAAGAAAATTAAATGGGGTTGAAAATGAAATGATTAAATGGCATATTCTGGGATGGTTTTTAATGGGGTTCGTATTTTGTTTTTTAAAATGTTTATGTTTTTTTTTGGGAGGTTGGATTTTAGGGAAAAGGAAGTGATGTAGGAAATTTGAATTTGGTTCCTAGGGGGTGCCCATTCCTGATTTCTGTGGGGTTTGTTTAAATAATAAATTGGTTTTTGTTTTTATTTATGATTTAAAATTATTTTTCTGAGAAGGGTTTTTAGATTCTAGAGGGAAGCAGGAAAGTTTTAAAACCCCGCGTTGGGGTGAGGGTTGTGGTGAAGGGGGATTAGTCGGTGTTTTTTTGGGGGTTTTTAGGGCTTTTGGGATTCCATAAAGGGTTTGAGGGATGAGGAGGGGAGGGGTCCGCTTGAGGGGTTTGTTGGTTTGATGAGGAGCCCAGTTTATTTTGGGAAAGGGGTGGGGAGGTTAGAAGGGAGAAGAGGTTTGATTTGGTTGGGAGTTTGTGTTTTGGGCTTTATCATGTTTTAAAAAAAAGTTTTAAGGGGAAAAGGGGTTTTCTTGTGGGGGTGGGTTGTGGTGTGTGGTGTTGTTAGTGGGGAGTGAAAAGGGGGGGGTGTGTTTCTGAAACGAGGGGCATGGGTGGGGGTTTTGGGCAATGTGCGATTTTTTGTTTATTTTTATGGCGGGGGTTTAAATGTGGGTTTGGGGCCGGGGGTGGGGAAGGGTATAGGGGTGATTTGGGTGGGTTTGGAGGGGTTTTGGGGCGGGGGTGAGTGGGAAAGCGGGGGGGGAGGGTTTTGGGATTTCTTGTTTTGGGGGTTTTGAGTGACAAGTAGTTTTACGGCCCTTTTTCCTTGTCCCTGGCGTTTGGGGTTGGGGAGGTTTGTTTTTGGTACCCCAAACCCGGGATTGTGGGGGAAGTGAAAGGATTCCAGTTTTGGGGGTTTTTTTGGGGTTTTTGTTTTTTTTTCTGGGGGAGGGAAATTTATTTTATGGAAACTGGAAATTTGGGGAGGGGGGGTTGGGTATTTATAAATTAAGGTGGGATGGAGAGGTTATAAAAGGGGGTTTGAGTTATGTTTTGGTTTTTCCCAGGGGAAAGGGGAGGTTTTATTTTGGTGTTTTTCTTTCTTTCTTTTTCTTTCCTTCTTTTTTCTTTTTTCTTTCTTTTCCTCCTTTTTCTTTCCTTTTCCCCTTTCCTTCCCTTTTATTCTTTTCTTTTTAGCCCAGGCACAGGGAATTTTTTTAGAGGTGGGGGAGAGGGAAGAAAGTAGTGTTTTTAAAAAATTTTTTTCCCAAAATTTTTAAAGGTTTTTTTGAAATGGGAATTTGGTAGGGAAAGAAAAAGGATTTGGGGTTTTTAATTGAGGGGGTTGGGTTTTGGGGGGAATTTATTTTTTTTGGTTTTTCTGTGGATTTTTCCTTCTTTTCTTTCTAGGGAGGGGTTTTGGGTGGGTTCTGGGAGCAGTGATTCATGTGTTTTATTCCATTTCTGAGTCTTTCCTTCCCCAGGTGGGCCCTGGGCCCGGGGGATGGGGTGGGGAGTGGTTGGTCTTGTCCTGCGTGTATAAAGAACAGCGCCTATGCCTTTCAGAGGGGGTGGGGGGCCCACGCCCCCGGTTTGTGCAGGGACAGGCCCAGATCCATGTGTTGGGGCGGGAGGGAGCCTTTGACACTTCCTTCCCTCGGATGAGACCCCGGCAGCTGGTCCGCCCGGGATGACACCGGTTGCAACACACTAAAGCCGCCTAGGGAGGGGGGGACGTAAACATTAATTATGTTGTTCGGTATATACAAAAAGAGGGAAAAGACTTCCCTC
Source organism: Sarcophilus harrisii (assembly GCF_902635505.1). Lineage (NCBI taxonomy): Eukaryota > Metazoa > Chordata > Mammalia > Dasyuromorphia > Dasyuridae > Sarcophilus > Sarcophilus harrisii. The sequence continues at coordinate 38,423,986 of NC_045427.1, read as the reverse complement.
CCAAAAGCACTTTTAGAATGATTGTAATGAATCTAATGATCCATCCCATCCATCCCCATCTCATCCATCCCATTCCACCCATCCCATCTTATCCCATCTTGTTTCATCTTTCCATCCATACAGGCCCCTTCTTTCTCTTCCCTATCCTTTTAAACCCCATCCTCTTTTTTAAATGGGGTCTGGGGCAGAAAACTTAGTCCTTTAGTGTTTTTTTCTCAAGACTTCCCTCCTTCATAAATCCGAAGAGTTCCTCAGACCAGATCCTCCTTTTGGGATCCCTAACCTTTTGGAAGGTCATTAATTTTTTTGCTGCTTTGGGGTCTGGAGCAACCGGGGCTGGGGCCGGGGAGGATGAAGGGCCTTGGATGCCAGAGCTGGGGTGGGAAGGGGGAGAGGTCCTAGAGGACCATCCTCTCGGGGGGATCCTGACCCCAAGTGGGAGGGAGGGGTTTCCCCTTTCTCCTGGTGGGCGGGGAGCCCTGGAGTGCCCAGGAGGGCAATGAGTCCAACAGCCCCCTCCCCTCTGGCTGGTGGAAACCGGGCCCAAACTCAAACAATGGGTTCTGGATCTGGATTTATTAATCTATGGAGACTGAAAGACCGTTCACTGTCTTGGATCTCAGTTTCCATCTAAAATTAGAAATCCTAGGTTACACTTTAATGGAGATGGAATCTCGTGATTGGGACAGCCCGAAGCCAAAATCTAGGGCCTGGAGGGAAAAAGCTGGATCCAGGGCTGGGGAGTCCCAGCTCTCTCCTTAAGTAAGGGAAGGATACAAATGCTGGGTTACTTGAGATGGGGGAATAAACCTGAGCCCCATGGGCTTTTAATTTTGTGTGAAGGACAAATTCTTTTGATTTTTTTTCATTTTGTATCATTCCAAAAAATTAGGCACCCGTTAAGTTAAAAAGATTTGCAAAACCCAAGAAACAAAAAAAAGAAACCAGACCCCTTAGGGAAATCAATGTTTCCCCAATAATTAAAAAAATATAAATGGGAAGGGAAGGAGGGGAGAAAGACAGAGGGAGAAGAGGCCCCACAGCCAGAAAGAAGGAAGGGAAGGGAAAGGAAAAGGGGAAGGCCCAATCACCACAGAAGACCACAGAAGGGAGGACAGAGAAGAAAATTCAAACAGAGAACAGATGGGAGAGGAAAGGAAGGGGAAAGACACAGAGACAGAGAGACATACACACAGACAGAGAAAGGGAAAGAGAAGGCAAGGGGAGAGACAACCCCAGAAGCCACAGAGAAGGGAGAGAAAAAGAGGACAGAGAGCCCAACAAAAGACACGATGGGAGGAAAGGAAGGGGCAAACAGAGAAATACCACAGTCGGGAGGGGAGGGAGGGCGAACAAGAAGGGGGAGAACTCACGGACCACAAAGCAAAGCAACCGGAGACGGAGCCCGGCAGGAGAAAGAAAGGGAAAAAGGAAGAAAATTATACAAGGAGGGAACCAGTGGGAGGAAAAAAGGGGGGAGAAACCAGAGATAGAGCATATCCCAGACAAAAAAGGGAGGGAAGGCAAAACGGGAGGGGGGAAAGAGGGATGTCAACGCCAAAGAGAACAAACAGAGGAGGCAACCAAAAAAGAGAGAAGAGACCATAAAAGAGACACAGATGGGAAAGGAAGGGGAGAGAATGCGGACGAAAGGGAGGGGAGAAAGGAAAAGGGGAGGAACCAGAGGACAAGAGGAAGAAGAGGGAGAGAGGAGTGGGGAGACAGGGGGAGGGTATAAAAGAAGGAAACGAGAAAAAAGAAAATGGAGATAGAACCCACACAAACAGAGAAGGAACCCCCCGGAAAAAAAAGGAAAATGGGGGGCCAAGAAGGTTCCCCAGGTAAAAGGGTAGGCCTGGAAGCTCCCCCCAAGGGGAAGGGAGGCGGGTATGGGACCCTCAGAAAGGGCAGGGAAAGGAAGGGAACATAGAAAACACTGGCCGGCCAGACAGAAGGAAAAAGAAATAAAAAGGGGAAGTTGGGGGAAATGGAGGGTTTTAAGCCAGTTTGAGGGTTTTCCGGTGGAAACCTCCTGGAGACGGGAGTAGGGGTTCAAAAAAGGGGCTGACCAATTGGGTCCTTTGATTAACTGGGGTTTAGAAGGGTAGTTGCAGAAAAGGAGGAGGTGGAAGGCCCAACCGGGGAAGGGGAGAGGGTTTTCAAACTGGGGGGACCCCGGGGCAGCAACAGAAGGACAGGGAGATTTGAAACCAGGAAGTGGAGGATAGCAGTTTGGGATGGGGGAGGAGAAGGGGGAAGGGAGAAAGGGAGCAACGTGGCCCAGGGGACGCCCGAAAGGGGGGAGAAAAGGGCAGAGACAAAAAGCAGGAAACGAGAATTGAAAGCAGGCCCAAGAGGGGGGGAAGAGGAGAGGAGGGGGATTTGGTTTCAGCCCCTTGAAGTGGCGGTTTTAGGCACATTTTGGGTCAGCACCCCATTTGGGTCCCAAAACCTTACTGGAGACACAGGGAGGGAGGGGTCAGACCTTAGAAGCGCCCGACATCCAGGGTGACGCTCCAGTCTTGGCGGCCCCAGGTTGTCTGGAGTTGATAGTGGAGCCCGTGGGAGTGATCCCAAGGGTAGCCAGGGAAGAGACCAGAAACCACTCGGGAGAAACCCACCCTTGGCAGACCAGACAAGGGGGAGGACCCAGCCAGAAAGTCAGAAGGGGGGTCAGAGGGCTGGGGGAATGAGAAGAGAGCCATTCTCAGAAGCCGGGGCCGAGTGAGTGTCCCGAGGCCCTCCTTCTGCCCTTGTGCTGGGGAGCCTCTCGGGGCATGACGGCCGGGTGAAGGTAGGAAGCTGTCACAGGCGAGACCGAGTCTGAGGCTCCTCGACGATGTGTTTCCCCGTAGGTGGTCACTTCTGATGTCCTGCACTCTGCCCGGATTCTGATCCTGCACATGGTGAGCGGTGGCGGAGAGAGGGACAGGCTCCCCGAGCCGGGCACGTGCTCAGGCCAGGAGGCCCAAGCCCTTGGGGGCAGGGGGAGAATTACATCTTCCTTCACTATAACTGGTTTCCTTTGTAATCCTGTGTCTGCATTTATAAGCATAATTGTGAGAAGGGCATCCAGGGCACAGCTATGGTTCTGAACCTTAGGAACAGATGGAGTTGTATATGGCCAGTGGTGGGATTGAGGGCGAGGGGGAGAAGGGAGGGAGGGAGAGAGGCAGGGAGACAAAGAGACAGAGAAAGACAGACAGACACAGAGAGAGAGGGACAGAAACAGAGAGACAGAGACAGATACAGAGCAGAGAGAGAGACAGAGATAGAAAGAAACAGACAGAGAGAGAGAGAAAAAGAGAGAGCAAAAGGGAAGGAGACAGGGAATCTTTGGCTTTCAGCTCACTTTCCCCTGAAGTAGCCTCTGCTTCTTATATTTCCCGTCTACAATGAGAGACCTTTTTGACTGAAGACCATGTTGAGGCACACACACAATCCTGGGTGGTTCTGGAGCCTTAAATGTGTTGGATAAAATGAATTTTCCCTAGGCTGGCCTCCCCCTACCATGAAGTTTACTCCTGTCTCATCATCCTTTTGGTTAGAGAGAGGGCTTTTGAGCAACTGAACAGTCCAGATTCAATTTAATAGCTACTCTAATTAACTAGAATTAAGGAGGAAAAATAGGTATTTCCAATGCCAAACCCAAAGGATTTGGGGGTTATTTGTGGTTTTTTGTTATCCAGGCTATTTCTCTCCTCCATCCAAGGAGTCAAGAGTCAAATATACTCATGAGAATAAAGGCACCGATCTTGATTGGCTGGAAAGGGTGGGGATTCCCAGCCTGGTGACCTAGTACTTGATTGCTCAGAATCAGGCAAAGGCTCTGTGGAGAATACAGGAGAAGGGACAGTGAGCTCCTTGTCCCCCAGCCTCAGAGGCAGTACGTGATCACTTGTCAGGGCGGGGGACATATTTTGACCCAGACAGATCCTGGACGGGGCTTTGGGACAATAGTAACATGCTGGTCTGGCCTGCCTTCCCCTGGGGAGAAGAACCCACTGGTAAAGGAGAAAGGAGAGAGATGGAAAAGGGCCAACGTGGAAAAGTAGTGAGGGAAAAGGGCTGCAAGTAAACGATCCCAGAGAATTCTGTCCAGGAAGATGGAGAAAGAAGGAAGAGGCTCTCCACCAACTGTAGGAAAAATGTGGAATCTTCACCAGAAATCTGGGTCTGAGGGGGGGACCATGGGGGTAAGGAATTCCCTTTCCCATGAAGAGAAACGGCCCCTATCTGGGAGGTGAGGGGGGAGACCTTGCCACTTAACCTCCCTTCTGCCTTGTATCCACCCAAAGGGCGACCAAGTCTGTGGGCTCAACCCCGCATCCTCTCCTTTCTTTCCCAGGGCCGAGACTTTCCCTTCGACGACTGTGGCCGAGCTTTCACTTGTCTCCCCCTGGTGGATCCTACAGCCCAAGTGGAGTCTCTCACCTGTAACCTGGATGCGCTGCTCTACATAATGACCCACAAGGTGAGCCTTGGCTCGGGGGTCGGAAATCTCCCTGTTAACCCCCATCTCCTCCCAACCCCGACCCTTTCCTGACTCACACTGCAGTGGGCCTGGGGGAAGGGCTCCCGGCAGGTTCCAAGTTTGTAAGTGCTAGAGTCCATGCTAATAAATGCAGGTTCTCCTCTCCCTCCCTGAGGAGGGCTTCAGGTGCTTGAGGATGCCCAGGATGGGATAATCTGATGCCGGCTTCTCTGTATGGATCTGGATGAGGGCTAGGGCAGCTGGACTGCAGGCGGCCAGTTTCCGCTGTTGTGGCGATGGAGCCCCTTGGGCAAGAGGGTCCCAGTGATACTGGAAAACCTTGTCTATTCTTTTGCCTTCTCCAAGGCCAAAGCTAGAGTGGGCCAGAGCCCACAGGGGGCTGCAGGCACCTGGGCACGGATCAGGACAGGAGGGAAGGGAGCCCTGTATCCGTTGGGATTGGGGTTGGCAGGGCCATGAGCTGCGCTCTCTCTTCCAGCTGGGCCGGGGCTGCCCCCCAGGCGTGTGGGTCTGCAGCACGGACATGATCCTCTCTGTTCCAACAAGCCCAGGTGAGTAGGTTCTCGGGACAACAACAGATCAGCGGGTGCTCATTGGACCTCCACACATTTCTCAGGTCTTACTTCCCTCTACATCAGTTCGTACGAGTCTCCTCAGATCTCTCTAAGACTGTCTGGGCCATACATAGCCTACAGCACAAAAATTACCTCCATTCACGACATATTTTGGGCCATTCCCCGATGGATGGATTACTATTATTAGACTGGAAACTCCTTGAGGGCAGGGATATTTTTTTTGCCTTTCTTTGTATCCCCAGCTCTTAATAGTGCTTAATAAATGAGGGCTGACTGCCCGTTGCTACAAAATAGATCTGTAGGTATTTGGAGAACCACGGCCCTTACTGACCAGCCAGCTTCCCTCTTCCTTAGAGGTCTGCTGGGAAGGCTTTCGAGGAGCCAGAGTGTTCTCTCTGCCCGCGAGTGTGACCTATGCCCGAGACCACGGGGTCTACCTCACCGACGCCCAGGTACCGCCCTCCCCCACCAGGGTAGTAGGATGGGAGACCCCTGGGGCTCCAGTGGGACTTTTCAGTCCAAGGCCCTTGCTCCTTTTTTTGAGCGGATTCTCTCTTTTTTCCTGTTGCCAGACCCCAGAGCTGCCCCTGACTATACCTCTTCTATTCCAGAACTTTGGGGGGGTCTCGCTCTCTGATGAGAGACCTCATTGTGTGCTCCTCCAGCCAGAGTGATTTGTGGGGGGAGGGACAGCCTGCCTCTGATTGGAGGCCGGGGTTCAACTGCCCAGCTCTTCCCAGTCACAACTCTGCCCCCTCTTCCATTGACGCAGGGCTTGGTCCGTAACATTTTCTACCGGGGCTCGGAGGCGCAGATGCAGCAATGTGCAAGGCCGGACGGGAAGGTGCCACTGGTATGAGAGAAGCCCGTCGGGATGGGGAGTCCAGAGGGCTCTTGGCTCTGACCCTCAAGAGCCGTGTGACTCCAGGCAAAAATGGGTGCTGTCCCGGGAGCTCGCCAAGGCCTTTCTGTACGTTAGCATAGTGTACATGACTCCACAGTGGGCCAGCCTTCCTAGCTGTGTGACCCTGGGCAAGTCCGGTCACCCTGCTTGCCTCGGTCTCCCCATCTATAAAATGAGCTGGAGAAGGAGATCCAAATCTCTTCAGTATCTTTGCCAAGAAAACCCCAAACAGAATCACAAAGAGTCACTCATGATTGATGTAATTGAACAGAGCAGAGCAGCTTATTTTATTTCACCTTCACAACCACCTCTGGAGGGATGACTGTCCCCATGCTGTGGCAGAATACGCTGAGGCTCAGAGAGATTATCAGGAGCCAGGGCTGTCTTCTCTTCCTTCAGCTGAGCTCCATCACCTGGGAGCCACTCACCAAGCCCCGCTCTGCCTCCAGGTCTCTGGGGTTGTCTTCTTCTCCGTGGAGATGGCTGAGTGCCTCCTGGCCACGCACGTCTCGCCACCCTTGGACGCCTGCACCTACATGGGTCTGGACTCTGGCGCCCGCCCCATCCAGGTGAAGCCCCTGGGCCCCATTCTTCCATCTTTTCCTACTTTCCTCTCTTTCTCTGTCTCTCAGTCCCTCCCTCTCTTTTCTTTGTCTCTTTTCTCCCTCTTCCTTCTCTTTCTCTTACCATCTCTTTCTTTCTCTTTTCTTTCCTGTTTCTTTTTTCTCTCTCTTTTCTCTCCATCTTTCTTTCTCTTTTTTCCCTTTTCCTCCCTCTTTTCTTCATCTCTCTGTCTCTCTCACACCACTTCATTCTTTCTTTCTTTCTCAGTCTCGTTATTTCTCTTTCTCCCCTCTCCTCTTTTTCTCTGTTTCTGTCTTTTTCTTTCTCTTTTTTCCTTTTTCTTTCTCTGTCCCTGTCTGCGTGTCTGCCTCTTCATTTTGGGTGATGAGGAAATGATATCACAAAAATTGTGCCCACATGGTCTTTTCTTCCCCTGAATGAGAGATATTCCTGAGGAGACTACTGAATGGAAGAGTTCAGTGGAGAAAGCTTAATACTGGGAATATGGTGACACTATTTTTGTTTCACCTACAAGTGCCCAGACACTGAATTGATTATTCTCACTTACTAGGGAGCTAAGCTGGGTAGACAGGGATGTCATGATATGGCTGTAGGCGTTGCTGATACTCAGCAGCCTTTCCCCATTCCCACTAGGGTCTGTGGCTGATCTAAGCTGTGATGGGCGGGGGGGGTTGGGGTTCCCCACACCAGCTCATGACTTCTCTAACTCCATTCCTTTTCTTTAGCTCTCCCTGTTCTTTGACATTTTGCTGTGCATGGCTCGGGATATGAACCGTGAGAGCTTTCTGGCTGGTTGTCACCCTGAGATGGGCCAGGGCGACACGGAGCAAGCAGGGGATCGACGGAGCGCCCGGGCGGTGCTGTGGAAGGGGCTCCGGGACCAGCCTCTTAGCCTTAGTGAGTGTGACTGAGTCTATTCTGGGGATCAGGGAGCATGGGGAGGGGAGTGCAGTAGGGAGGCAGGAAACCACAGGGTCTTTAGGAGGCTCCTTGCCTCTCCTGTCTTACACACTGCCCTCCTCCATGCCCTCTCTGATCCATCTACACCAGACTTCTTGCTAACAGCAACCCTCCATCTCCAGCCTCCAAGCCTTTGCCTTGGCTGTGTCTCATGCCTGAAATGCCATCTCTCCTCACTGTCCCTTGTTAATTTCCCTGGATTTCTTCAGGATTCAGCCCAAACCCCATCTCCTATAGGCGAGCTTGCTTATTTCCCCCAGCTATTAGTGCCTTCATCTTTAGGGTTCTCTACCAGGTCTTCTCTTTGCATATTATCTCTCCCCTGAGACTGTGAGCCAGTTTTATTTGTAGCTCCCAGCACTTAGCACAGTGTCTAGGTGCATGTAGTAGGTTCTTGATAAATACTAGTTGATTGACTCGGATATGTAAGCTGGAGGAGACCACGTCACCTTTAGTCTGACAAGGAGACTTCCCAAGGAACGAAGCCTCCCCTTTCCTTTGCCCATATTCTTTTAGCTGAAAGCCTCAGTTCAGTCGGCAGGCATTTACTATATGCCCTTGTTTGGGTGCCTTCTATCAGAAATCACTGAATTAGGAATTGAACAGTATTTAGACAGTGCTCAGAAGGCAGTACTTTCTGGGCTGTAGTGTTTGGTAGATTCAAACCCTCCATTTATACTTAGTATTTGGGTGAGTGCAGGGAAATTGCTTTGCTTTTGAGCCTCAGTTTTGTCACCTGCAAATTGGGCATAATATTATTTGCATTACCTCCCTCACTGGGTGGCTGTGAGTTGCCAGGTAAGTGAAATGCTCTGCAAGCCCCTTAGCTCTGTAAATGTCTGCTGCCATACCATAGCCCTGTCAGAACGTACTCCTCGTGAAAAAGCCTCATTTCTCTGTTCTCCCCGTGAACCAAAGAATCGGCCCAATTCTTTCCTTCCCCGGGACATTATCATGTTTTGTTTTTGCGGAAGGGGGACTGTGTCTTTGAATCGGCTCAGAGTCTGAATCAGGATAGATTTCTGGGGGTCCACAAACCTGGATGAGAAAAAAATCACATTTTTATTTTCACTTACCTTGAATTTTCATCAATATCCTGCGTATTTTAATTTATGCATTTTAAAATGTGATTCTGAAAGGGTTCATAAACTTCTCTAGACTTTTGCCAAAGGGATCTAGGATTCACCTAAAAAAAGAACTCCTGGTGTAAGCGGAGGCAGCAGGTAGAATGGGGCAGGTGGCATCCCATGAAGAAGAAGAATAATAGTAGTAATAGTTTATCTGCCATGTTTAACATATATTGGACTACTTGCCATCTAGGAGAGGAGGTGAGGGAAGGCGGGGGATTGGAACACAAGGTTTTGCAAGGGCTAATGGTGAAGAATTGGCCACACATATGTTTTGAAAAATAAAAAGCTTTAATACAGGGAAAAAACTAAAAATAAAAAATAGTTTATGTCATTCTTTAAGGTTTATAAAGCGTTTTACGGGTATCGTCTCATTTGGTTGTCTTAGCTTTTTATTTACAAAGTCCGGTCATCCAGCTTGCTTCTGTATTGTGCTGGGGCTGCTTTGGGCCCTTAGGGGCGGCAGATGCTGCTTCGGGTAAAGGCTGTCCTTTTCACCCATTCATACCCATGGGTCTGTCTCGGCAGCATACGTCCCAGATGGCACCTACGAGTATATGACCTCATCAGCCAGCGCTCACCTCCGCAGCCTGACGCTTCCTCGGGACCTTTTTGCACAGATTGTGCACTCCCAGGTGGAGGTGAGTGTCCTTCCTTCTCTGCTCATCCCTGGCCACGCAAAGTGACCAGATGGGCATTTACTGAATGTGTTCCCTGTACCCAGTGTAGGGGGCTACTCAGAAAGGTCATTAGGAGAGAGGTGAGCCTTGAAGGATGGTTAGATAGGGTTGGGACATTTGGAGAGAGTGGGCAGAGCAGTCTGGGCTGTGGGCGAAGGCTCTGAGAGGAGATGAAAGCATGGGGTTTTTGTGGGGCAGGGAGGGGGAGGTTGTGATGGGAGGAGAGAAGTCAGGTAGGTGCAGATTTTGGACCTGACCCTGTTGTGAGCGATAGGGAGCCAGGAACGGCTCTTGAGCAGGAGAGGGTTTGATGGGAATGGCTTTCCCCAGCCCGGATTTGTTTCCTTCCCTCCTGCCTCTGCAGAAGCCTCAGTTCTTAGAAGCCGGATGCTCTGTGGTTAATAGCCTGTTGGAAGGAGAGGTTCACCTGGGCCCTGGAAGTGTGATTCATCACTGCCATCTCCAGGTAAAAGCTGTTCTATCTCCACCTCCCTCACCCCAGACCCTGCAGGCCCCTCCACCCATTCAACAGGTTTGTGGAAAGTGGAGGGGATTGAGGAAAGGGAGCCCTCTCTCTCTGCGTCCACCACTTTGATGTCCTCAAGCTGTCTGAAGTAAGAGGGAAAAGGAGGAAGTAGACAAAGTAGACAAAGAAGGGCCTAATGGAGGAGTCAAACAAACAAACAAAAAATTACTTATTAAGTGAACAATTAATAAACACTTACTGTATATAAAAACTGTTTGAACATCCTGAGCATCAGATATTCTGGGTCCTAAAGGACAAGATTGGGTGAACATCACTGATCTTTGGTGTACTATTTTTTCAGCAAGCATTTATTAAGTGCCTGCTGGGTGCTAGGCACTTGGGATCCAAAACCAAAATTGCAATAGTCCTTCCTCTCAAGGAGCTTAGGTGGGGAGGAAAGGGGGTCGAAGTGAGGGTGGAAGCCACAAGTACATGGATAGTAAGTGCCACATGAGAAAAGTTTTGGAGAAGGAGAGAGGAAGAACAGTAATATTTGGGGGGACTCGTGCTTGAGCAGAGTCTTGAAAGAAGTTAGGGATTCTGAGAGGGGAGGGTGAGAAGGGAGTTTATTCCAGACAAAGATGAAGGGGGAAGATGGGCTACCATATTCACCTAAAGTACCACATAGAATCTGCCTGGAAGGGCGGGCTGGACAAATATTGTTTCTAGGGTATGTTTTTTATTGGAATTATATCCATTGGCTTTGTTATATAAAAATGAGACCCAGAATGTATTTCCATAGTGCAATACTTGTTTAAAATAATAACAAAATCTGGAGAGAAAAGGGAAAACTAAAAATCATATCTTTATTTTAAGACTCCAACAGCTGCCAGCAAATTTTGATCTTGGAATTAGTCAATATAAAGTTGGAAAATGTTTTAATGAATACAAGAATAAATTAGGAGAGGGAAAAAGCACTTATAAGTAACTGACTTCAGGATCTTAATTCGTTAAGAGCCTGTAACATAATTTTATTTTTCTCTTGTGTTCCATTCATGGATTAATTTTTTTTTCCAATCTTGGTACAAGTTTTGCATTATTTAATATCTGATTAAGCAACTTTATTCCTAAAATAATAATAATAATAATAAGGTGGGCTGAACCTATATATTGGAAATGTACAATGGCCCCATGTCTCTGACTGCAGTTACCTTGAGCCAGTCCTAGGTGAGGAGAATTCCCAGCAGCCACATCCCAGGTTCTTCTGTCCCAACCAGGGTCCCATCCACATCGGTCCTGGGTGCCTCCTGCTCGGAATAGACAGAGCTTCCTCCAGCGCCCTCCATGGCTTGCCACTGCATGACCTCATCCTCCAAGGCCATTATATCCAACTGCAGGCCACCTCCGTCCAGGTGTTCACCCTCATTGGGCGCCAAGACTCCTGGCAGGTAGGACCTTGCTGGCACTGCTGCTTCCTCGGCCCTGAAGGCTAGTGTTAGCCAGGAGGAAGGATTTCTGTAGATAAAGAAACTGACCCAAATGGTTACATCACTGCCCAAGCTTCTGTAGCAATAACTCCCAGAGCTGGGACGTGAACCCAGAATTTCATCTAGTTCTTTCTTCTCCAAGGCGGACGACCCTTTCCTTATTCCAACTTAAAAATCCCCTCCTTCTACCTGTTGGCGGCCATTACTGTTACTGAGCTTGGGGAGGGAGCCCAGAAATTGGACTGGTATCAGGGGCTGTAGTGAGGATTTGGAGTCAGGAAGACCTGAATTTGAATCTTCCTTCAGACATTCACTAGCTGTGGGATTCTGGGCAAGCCATTTAACCTCTGCTTGCCTCAGTTTACTCATCTGTGAAAATGGGGATAATAACACCCACATCCCAGGTGGTTGTGAAGATCCAGTCAAATAATCTTTGTAAAGTGCTCTGCAGAGCTGAAAATGCTGGGCAGATGCCTCTGTGTGAGCAAGGGGAAGTCATAAGAGGTCTCCGAATGACTCTTTTCTCATCTGAACAATGGGATCACAAGTCCAGGCTCCTGGGTTTGAGGTAACTAAGGTGTAAGGATGGTACTGTCTCCCTTGACTGTCTTCACTGGGAGTAAGGGGACGAGGGGATGGGGCAGATGGGGTTGCCTGCCCTCAGAGAGCTTCTAATCTAAGGGAAAGGCTGCCTCTCCCTCTTCTCCCTCCCCCCAACCGTTTTAATAGTAACTAGCAATATAGAGCCAAGAACATGTGGAGTCCAGAAACCTGGAAGGTCTTTTCCAGGATTTTCTCATCCTTGGCTGACACGGATATGGAACATTTTATGCCGTCCTGGAACGTTAGCTGGAAAGAACATTACTTAGAAGTTATTTAGTGATGTCCTTTCATTTTATAGATGAGAAAACTGAGCCCTAGAGAGGAGAGGTGATTCATGAACGAGCCCCAATCTCACTGGTTCCAGTGGCAGATTCTTGGGGGGGGGAGGGAGGGAGGTGCAGAGAGGGAGCAGTTTAGGACTAATTTACTTGACAGGATTTTTTTTTAATTTTTAAAATGTAATTTAATTTTTTTCTCAATAGTATTTCATTTTCCCAACTATATGTAAAATTTGTTTTCAGTATCCATTTTTGTAAGACTGTAGGCCAAATTTTTCTCTCTCCCTTCCTTCACCTCTCCCCAAGATCGCACATAATCAGATGTAGTTAACTGCACAAATTTTTTAAACATATTTCCATTTTTGTCAAGTTGTGTAAGAAAAATCAGACCAAAAGGGAAAAAACAAAGAAAAAAGTGAAAACACTTTGCTTCAATCCACACTCAGTCTCCCTAGTTCTCTCCCTGGGTGCGGATGGCTCTCTCCATCCCCAGCCTGTTTGCCTTGAATCCTCATGGCTGAGAAGAACCACGTCCACCCCTTGATCATCTCCTAATCGTGCTGTCGCCGCGTTCTCCTGGTTCTGCTCGATGAAGGTTTTAAGAAATGCTATAGACCTGCACTGTTCGAGCCCTGCTTTCTGCCTCCTTCCTCTGAATGGAGCTGATAAGTTCCTCGTCTCAGTCCCCCTCCAACCTTTGCTGTCTCCCTCCTCCCACCCCTGCTTCCTGACTGGGTTCTTTTGACTGTTGCCTCTCCAGAGCCCAGCCCTGGGGAAGGGCACCTATCTCAACGTGCCCTGGACCGAGTTCTTTCAGAGGACAGGCATCCGGTAAGAGCCGCTGGACCCCCTGAGGCAACCACGAGGCCTGGGGGAGCCCGGTGCCCCCCTGTGAATCCTCCCATCCCAGGTTCCTGGGACCCCTCCCTCCTCCCCATCCTGTGCCACGAATGGAGGTTCTTGCTCTGCAGGTGGGCCACTGTCCAAACAGTTCCGCTTCCCCTCCTGGTCCCTCATGCCCCCTTCCCCTGGCATCTGGCCCAGGATGGAGGCGAACGCTTTCCCCGGCTGGCAGAAGGGTGATGATGGGCCCCGTGCCCTAGCGACGTGCCATCGGGGGAGTGAGGCCCTCCTGTTGACCCCTGGCCCAGGGCCTGTCCAACACCCCCCCCCCCGGCCCCAGCCCTGTCTCTGGCAGAGGGAGCGAGGTTGGGAGCGGACTCCTGCGCCGTCTCGTAACCCCCCCTCTACCTGCCTCAGGGACGGCGACCTCTGGGACTTGGATACCCGGCCGGCAGAGCGCTGCCTTCTCACGGCGCGGCTCTTCCCGGTCTTCTTCGCCTCGCGGCCCCCCGGCCCCCAGGACGTGCTGTGGCTGCTGGGCCCCCCGGGAGGAGGCTCCCTGCAGGCCTGGAGGGCGGCCTGGCGCATGTCCTGGCAGCAGCTGCAGCTTCACTTGGACCGCGCGGCCGCGCTGGCTTCCCGCCGGGCCCTCTTCTTCCAGCAGGCCCAGGGCAAGGTGCGGCGTGTGCTGGGGGGCCGCCAGGACCTCAGCCTGCTGCCGCTGATCAGGGCCGCCACCCGCGAGGGGCACCAGGGGCCGCTGCTGGCCACCTTGGACCAAGGTGAATGTGAACGACCCTCCCCGGCATCAGGCTCCCCGCAGGGCCGTCCCCTCCGTCGGTCTGTGATGGGCCCTGCCGTGTGCCAGGTGCGGGGGGACAGAGGAAGGCAGCAGGGCCTGCCCTCGAGGGGCTCCCGGCCTAGGGGACACAAAGCAGCTAAGCCAGAGCAGCCTCAGGCAGGAAGAACTGGAAGGAGAGTCAAGGGGGGAGGAACTGGCTTTAAGGGAGAGGGGGAAATGCTGCCCGCAGAGGTGCTCTGTGGTGGAAGCGAGAAAGGGACTGTCCCCTAGGGGACCACCCAGTTGATAGGGCTCATGGGCACTCAGTCCCCTTGGGAGAGTGTGAATGAGGGAGTCTTAACCTGGGGTTGGGGAACACTTGGATGGGGGAAAAGTCTGTATCACCAAAAGAGACTGACTGAGAAGGGATTTGTGGACTTCATCGGGCTGCCGGTGAGGTCCGGGACAGCCAGACAGTTAAGAACCCCTGGCCCGGACAGACCTTTCCCTCCCTCCTCCTTCCTGGCTCCTCGGCAGCCTGCGGCCTTCAGGAAGAGCATCTTCCTGACGGTTTCTTGTCCCGTGGAGTCTCCGAGGAAGGGGGGGCTCTCCATGGGAGTTGGCCCACTTAGCTCAGGACAGCTGCGGCGGTACACCAGTATTTTTAGTATACTAAAAAGGGGTCTTTCTTCCCAACCGCATCTTCCCCCTCACCTGTCACAGTGCCCAAGTCCCATCATTGGAAATTTATTCCTACCGTGCTTCAAGCTTTTCTAGAACCTCCCATTAAAAGCTAACTATTTCTGGGAAGGATGAGAGCATTTCCAAGCTTCTCCCTGAATACCTGATAAGTCGGGGAGGAGGAAGGGGAAGGTCCCAAGGGAAGGAGACACAATGGAATAGAGATGAGGGAGATGGGAGACGGGAAGGCATTAACTGGGCGTGGACCCTGACCCACTGAGCTCTCCCCCTCCTTTTGCTGCCCTGAGGAAGCCCCTCCGCCCTTGCCAGGTCCCCTCCATCATCTGAATGACTGGTTATTCTGAGGCATGTCGGGGGGTACGGCTGAGGAGCCTTATAGTCTCTGCTCCGCTTGCCGGGTGCCTGAGGGCAGACCCCTCTAGGAACAGGGCCACTCACCCCCCAGAAACTTGAGAAAGAGTCGAAGCTGCTTTCTTAGAACATCAGGCATCCCAAGGGTCTGTCACTCCAGCCCTAAGGCTTGTGGCCTTTTACAAATTTTCTCTATTTTGATATATTTCAATATAAGTTCTGCATCTTTCTAAGACATTAAGATTTACCAATATCTCATTTGAACCTCAGAACGGCCCTGGGGAAATAGGGAATATTATCCCCATTTGAGGAGATAGAGATTAAGTGACATGCCCACCGGTAAGTGTCTGATTCTCCAGGTGCCAAGTTTAGCACTCTATTCATTGGACGACCCAGCTTGTCTATATAATTGTTTCCTTTTTATTCTTGTGCATTTTATTTTATGCATGGGAAAACCTCCTGGAAAGGGAGCCATCTTTTTCACATTTGCCGGGCTGCCCAGTGGGTCCCTGGTAGGAGGCTTAAGACCCTTCCCTGTGATGTCTCCTGAGCTTCAGTGCTTCTCCTTTGCTCATTTGAACTCTGACTGTCCCTGTGCCTTCCCTTTAAAGCTAAGATGTCAATCTGATGGACTAATCAATACCTAGAATAAGAGACAGGAGGGGAAATGTTTTGATTTTTAGTTTTAAAATTAAATTCCAATTTTGTTTATTTTGTATATGTGTATTTTGCCTGGTGCCTTCTGGAGACACTATGCCTAGTTTTGTTTAACCCATTATTGGTCCACTAAAATGATGGGAGTTTCTAGCAGTAAAGGTGATGTTTTGAGGGCAGTTCTGGGGGCAATTCTCTGCATAGAGTCTCACTTCTTCTGCCTCTAATGAGAATAGGAGGAAAGAGGGCAGGGTGCAGTGGATAGAGCACCTGCCCTGAAGTCGGGAGGACCTGAGTTCATATCTGACCTCAGACGCTTAACACTTCCTAGCTGTGAGACCCTGGGCAAGTTGCTTAACTCCAATGGCCTCAGCAAAAAAAAAAAAGAAGGGGGGAAAGAGAGACAATAAGAGGGAAGTAAGCCAAAAAGAAGGTGGGGTCTGCTGTTGATTATCTTTCTGGGAATGATGGGGTCCTGTTGCCTCTCCCCCGACTCTTGTTTTCTTTTACAGTTGCAGCTGAGGCAGAAGATCTCGGGGTGGCAGCCCGGGCCTTGGCCTGTATAGCCGATGTGCTGGGTTGCATGGCCGGGGGCCAGGGGGGTCTTCGGAGTGGACCAGCAGCTAACCAGGAGTGGGCCCTAGCCTTCCAGTACCTGGAGAGAGGGGATGTGGCGAAGGGCGTGGAAGAGCTTGCCCGTGAGAGGACCAAGTGGCTGGGCAGGTGAACTTGGGATGTGCTGAGAACGAGGAAGGGGAAAGCTGCTCATGGGGATGAGATGATGATGATGAATAATCTTAGTAATGTTGATGATAATGATTTCCCCATTAGAATGTAATCTCCTTGAGGGCAGGATCATCTTTTTTTCTTTTATCTCCAGAACTTAGCACAGAGCCTGGCACATAACAAACATTCAACATATGCTCTGTCCTTCTAGTTATCTACCTATTTAAGCTTTCTAGCTATCTTTTATTCTCCTCTTCAGTTTTCTGTCATTTGTTATCTAACTCGCCTTCTCTATCATCTATCTCCCTCTATCTTTTACCTTTCTCCTCCTATCTTGTTTTCTCTCTTCTTCCCTCTGTTTTCTATCTCGGTCATCTATCCATTTATCCATCTATCTATCTGCCTATCCATCTATCCATCCATCCTCAATCTATCTTCCATTTTGCACTTTTCTATATGATAGTTGGTGAAACAATTTTTCTGGCCTGTCAATTAATTTATCTAGTCACTCAGCTAGTTGGGCAAATAAATGGTCCAGAGTAGAAGCCAGTCACTTAATTTTTATCCCAATTCACTTATTTTTTGCTGAGGCAACTGGGGTTAAGTGACTTGCCCAGGGTCACACAGCTAGGAAGTGTTAAGTGTCTGAGGCTGGATTTGAGCCCACATCCTCCTGACTTCAGGGCTGGTGCTCTATCCACTGCACTACCTAGCTGCCCCAATTCACTTTTTTTAGAGTTTTTTTCCTAATTAAGTAAAATCTATTTTCTTTCTCTCCCATCTCCATTCTGTTAAAAGAAAAAATCTTTGTAATGATTGCCTATAGTCAAGTAAAAAACAAATTTTTGCACTGTCCCCATCCCAAACCATGTTTGATTTTGAATGTTGAACTCATTCCCTCTCTGCCAGAAGCGGGTACCTTGTTTCGTTATCGGTTCTACAGAGATGTAGTTGGTCATTCTATCGATCAGTTCTTAAATCTTACAGAGTTGTCTTTCTAATATTATTTTTATAAACTGTTCTCTTGTTCGCTTTGCACCATCTCTTTCATCATTTCTTAGGACACAGTAGTATTCCATTACATTTATATTCTTTTCCCAAATGATTTTGCCTCCCCCCTTTTTTTTTTTCCATTTTATTTAACCTCTTATCCTATAAAGGAAGAAAAAGCAGAAACCAAAGTGTCTTGGGCCTGGGCCTACCTGGGCCGGTGACAAATCATTTGCACAATGGGAGGAGGAGGAGGGATGCTAGGTTGCCTTGGAGGTCCCTGATGGCCCAAGGAGTCTGTGAGCTTTCCCTCCTGTTTCCAGGCCGGCCCTGCTGGTGAGAGCTGCTCGGCATTACGAAGGAGCTGAGCAGATCCTTATCCGCCAGGCAGTGATGTCTGCCTGCCACTTTGTCACCATGGAGCCGGTTGAACCCCCGCCTTATGGGCACTGGGTGGTGGTGGAGTGCCCCTCCCGGGTGGACTTCTCCGGTAAGAGCTAGGTCCTGTGCCCAGGGGCTACTCCTGGGGAGGGGGTGTTCTCCCTTCCCCCCTTCCGGATCAGTCAACTTACCTGGTCACTCAGCTAGTTGGGCCCATGGTCCGGAGGAGAGTAGGTTGGTTCCCTGGGCTTCGGTGAGTCCAGGAGGCCTTTGTTGCAGGTGGCTGGAGTGACACGCCACCCATCACCTACGAGCACGGAGGAGCCGTGGTGGACCTGGCCGTCCTGGTGGATGGACGGAGGCCCATTGGGGCGAAGGCGCGTCGGATCATCGAGCCCGAGTTGCGGCTCTCAACAGGGACCTGTTCGGGTGAGGTGTTCACAGAGCTCGTGTGCCGGAGCCTGGAGGACCTGCAAGACTACTGTCAGCCTCACGCCCCAGGTGAGAACCTCTGTTCCCACTAACTCCCCTTCCTGTAAAATGGGGCGATCAGAGAAGATGATGTCTGCAGTCCTTTCCACGCCCCTAATCCTCCCTGAGAACAGAGTCAGGGAAACCTTCCTGCAAATCCAGCCTCAGACACTGACTGCCCGACAGAGCCTGCCTAAGTTGCCTCACCTGCTGCCTGAGCCTGTTTGTAAGATGGGAACAAATGGAGATAATATATGTAAACGCTTAGGAGTGACTGACACATAGTAGGTGCTTATAAATGCTTATTCCATTTCCTCCTTTTCTCCTCATTAACCAGTGTGGATCAACGGATTAATCAACAAGCTTTCATTAAGCACCTGCTATATTTCAGACATTGTTCTAGAGGCAAAGTCTCCTTATTCCCAAGGAGATTTTATTCTAATGAGGGATACAACATGGTCTCTCTAGATATATCTGTACAAGGCAGAGAGATGGTCTTGGAGAGGAAGTCACTCGTGCAGCGTCAGCATTTGTGCCGAGTCTTGAAAGAAACTAGCGCTTTCCAAAAGGCAGAGATGAGAGAGTTTATTCCAGGCAAGAGCATGAAAATGGGAGATAGGAGTGTGGCGAATGAAAAACCCCCACAAGTCTAGCTGACCGGAGTGCGGAGGGAGCTGATGTGGTCAGCTGCCTGGTCAGTGAGGAGGGAGACTAATGGGTAATGAGGGGGAGCAGCTTTAAAAGCCCATGGAGGACTTGGGGCTTGATTTTTGAAGCAAGAGGGAGCCTCTGGAACTTCTCAATTTGGGGGAAGACACACTTTAAGAAAATTGCTTTCATGAATGACTAGGATGGATCAGAGGCAGGGAGACAAAAAGACAGTCGATAGGGGCCTGAATGGAGAGGAGATGGGCTGTAGATATTTGGAAAGCAGGAACAAGAAGGTACAGCAGCTGATTGGATTTGTGGTGAGGGGTCCAGGGATAACTGGCACAGTTTGGCGGATTTGGGAGGATGGTCGTTCCCCTGATAGAAATAGAATATTTTAGAAGAGGAGAGGGTTTGGGAGAAAGGATGAGTTTGGTTTGGATATTTTGGTTTAGGACTACCCATGGGACATTTAGTTTGACCATTGGTGATGGCTCAGGAGAGAGACTAGGAATCACCTGGATAGACATGGTAATTAAGTCAGAGGAGACAATGAGATCATCAAGTCAGAAGGCAGGGGGACAAGAGAGGAGAGCCCTCAGGGGACTCCATCACAGGAGGCAAGGATCACGCTGACAAGGGGGAGACCAAGAGGGCTGTTTCATGAAAACCTGAAGGGCAGAGTCTGTAGGAGAGAGGGTGGTCAGTAGGGTCAAATGTGACAGAGGAAGAGAATTGAGAAGAGGCTGTCAGATTTGGCAGTTGATCATTAGTCACTTTGAGGGAAATTAGGGAGAGCTTTGGCAACTTCTGCCTTTTCTCTGCCATCTTGTTCACCCCTTCCCTGGGTCACTTTGGAGAGAGTAGTTTTAGTTGAGTAATGAGGATATAAGCCAGATTTCAAAGGGGTTAGAAGAGAATAAGAGAAGCACTGGAAGGAAGGTGTGCAGACAGCTTTTTCTAGGAATTTGACTAAGGAGATTTAAAATGGAAGCTTGTGAGGGATGAGTTTTTAGTAGGAACTGTTCTTAAGGATGAAGATACCTGTAAAGTAGCCCTTTAGAAATGTGTGTTGGCAAGTTTGTATGTATTTTAGGACTTTCTTGATGTATCAGTCAGTTATGCTGACTTTTTTTCTCTAAAAATAAATTCAGTTCCTCTTATGGGGTAATTCTTGAAGAGGGAGAGGGATACATGGGATGCTATGGTGATGAAAGAAATTGAAGAAATCCAATGAAAATTGTCTTCGATAAAAGAAACGTGTGTTGCATTGGGTCGAGTGTGTCGGTTTGATTTGAGGTGAGGGGTGTTCACTCTCTCCCCTTCCTCTCTTTCCTTCCAGGGGCTCTGCTGAAGGCAGCTTTCATCTGTGCCCAGATTGTGCAGCTCTCCTCCCCGAAGTCCCTGCAGACCCAGCTCCACCATGGCTTTGGGGGTGGCTTTGAGCTGCACACGTGGTCCAACCTGCCTCATGGCTCTGGCCTGGGTGAGCGGCCCCCTCAGTTAGCAGCGCTGCCCTTGTCTGTGCTCAGGCACCCAAGGCCCCCATAGTCCCCATGGTCCCCAAGGTCCCCATGGCCCCCATGGCTTCCATAGCCCCCGTGGCCCCCAAGGCTCCCATATTCCCCATGGTCTCCAAGGCTCCCATGGCCCCCAAGGCTCCCATGGTCTCTATAGTCCCCATGGCCCCCATGGCCCCCGTGGCCCCTGTGGCCCCCAAGGCTCCCATGGCCCCCATAGTCCCCATGGTCTCCAAGGCTCCTGTGGTCCCCCAGGCTCCCATAATCCCCATGGCCCCTGTGGCCCCTAAGGCCCCCAAGACTCCCATAGCCCCCATGGCCCCAGCCTTCAGTCTTTCCTTCTTCCTGGTAAGGTGCTAAAGCAGATGCTTTCTCCCACCCGCAGGCACAAGCAGCATCCTGGCCGGGGCGGTGCTGGCGGCCTTGCATCGGGCAGCAGGGAGAGCGGTGGGCACTCAAGCTTTGATCCATGCTGTGTTACATTTAGAGCAGATGCTTACCACAGGTATGATGGAGAAAAGCTTGGGAGCTCAGGAAAAGGCGGTGGGGCAGGGGCCTCCGCCCTCATAAATGGGCTCCTCTAGAATTTTTCCAAGAGCCGTAAATCACCACTAAGCATTTACTAAGTACCTACTATGTGCCGGACACTGCTAGTATGCTGGGAATCAAAAGGTCAAAAAAAATAAATAAAATCATATAGTTTCTGCTCTCAAGGAGCTTACATTCTTATCACCCGTGGCCTGGCCACCTCCCAGAATTCCAACTAGTCTGGGGGGCCTTCATCTCACAAAATGCTTATGATTTACATGGCCTTCTCATCTCCCTACAGCATAGCTAATGGCACCCGCCACGTCTCTGGCCACTCCTTGGGGATGCTGAGGGGCTGCAGACACTGGTGCTGCTGAGTGCTTGACACGGCTCTGCCGTCAAGGCCCTTTGGGGGGATGATCTTTTCTCCTTCCAACTGGGAGGGGATGGTAGATATATACACACATATGCTTTGTATATATATATTTGTAGAGATTGTACAGACTCATGTCTTTGTCATTAGATTATAATCTCCTTGAAGGCAGGGGACAATCTTTTGCCTCTTTTTAATATAAATTATGTTATTTCATTAAATATTTTCCCAGTTAATTTTTTGAAAATTCTGAGTCCCCAACTCTATCCTGCCCTCCGGCTTCTCCCCTACCTACTGAGAAGACAAGCGGTATCAGTTATACATGTGAAGTCATGCAAACCGTATTTTATTATTAGATGTTTTTGGCCTGTTTTTGTATCCCTAGCACTTGGCACAGTTCCTGGCACATAGTAGGTACCTAGCATTTATTGAATGAGTCAGAGGGTGAGGACATAGTCAGTGCTGGGGCTTGGGAGACGCGGCAGAAATGGTTTACCAGGGCCCGGGGGCTTGCAGGTGGTGGCTGGCAGGACCAGGTGGGTGGCCTTGTACCGGGCATAAAGATAGGACGATCCAGGGCCCAGCTGCCCCTGAAGGTGGAGGTGGAAGAGATTTCGGTGCCCCCAGGCTTCATACAGACCCTCAACGAGCACCTCCTCCTAGTGTACACAGGCAAGACCCGCTTGGCCCGAAACCTGCTCCAGGTAAGCCCTTCCCTCAGCTTCTCCTGACCCGCTCCGTCAGGGCCAGGAGCCTTCTTTCTGGCGATGGCTTTCGGCTATCGACGATGTCATTCATGGGCCTTTTACAACT
This sequence comes from Sarcophilus harrisii, assembly GCF_902635505.1. Lineage (NCBI taxonomy): Eukaryota > Metazoa > Chordata > Mammalia > Dasyuromorphia > Dasyuridae > Sarcophilus > Sarcophilus harrisii. The sequence goes on along the minus strand of NC_045427.1, from coordinate 38,402,045 downwards.
CGGGCAGACGGAGGGGTCAGACCCCCACTTGGGGTTGTCTTAGCAATGATTTTGCAGCCCAGACCCCCACCCTCTCACACTGTGCCTGCGAGCCCGTTCTGCGGCACAGCCAGTGTTCCGTTCCTTTCCTTCTGGCCCCCATCCCCACCTGCAGGATGTCCTGAGGAACTGGTATGCCCGGCTGCCCGCGGTGGTGGACAATGCCCAGGCTTTGGTGAAAAATGCTGAGGAGTGTGCGCAGGCCTTCTGCCAAGGTGAGTCTTCGTGGAGGGGGGCCAAGAGGGCTCCCCAAAGGCATCTCTGGGTCTGGGGGGAGGGCAAGGAGGGGACCCAACGCCTTTACCCAAGTGACAGGAACGGGGGTACAGGAGTTCAGGGGAGATGCACGCTGGCTGCATCCTCCTCCAAACTGCCCCACAAAGGGCTCCTGAGGCACAGTGAGGAGGAAGCCCAGGGGTAGGAGCTGGGAGCAGCAGGACTGAATCGCTCCCTGGCTGGGGTTCGGGGTCTGGATCCATGCTGATCTACCCGAGGTCACCAAGCTAATGTGTCTCAAGGCTTCCCCTTCCCCGCCGCTCCCATGTGCAGTTACGGGCTGTTACCTGGAATCCGGGGACGGCTGCCCTGGCCCGGGAGGAGATTGGGGGCCTCTGCTCGCTATCGCTGGCCTGTGAATGCCCAGGGCCGCCTGTTTCCCGTGTCCCCGCTGTAGGGAGCCTGCCCCTCCTGGGTCGGTGTCTGACTCGATACTGGGGACAGAAGAAGTGCATGGCTCCTGGCTGTGAGCCCCAGGCTGTGCGGCGCATGATGGATGCCCTGAAGCCCTACGTGTACGGCCAGAGCCTGGCAGGGGCTGGAGGTGGTGGCTTCCTCTACTTGCTGACTAAAGAGCCCCGGCAGAAAGAGGCCCTTGAGAGAGTGCTGGCCCAGACAGAGGTATACACGGGCCCAAAGTAGGGCTATTGAAGGAGGGAATGATCAGGGTCACTGGCTGCCCGAGGTCACCCACTTTGAGAGGGAGGGGCCAAGCCCCGGGCTTCCATGGGGCCTCTCGTCTCCTAGAGCTTCTTTGTCCACTGCGCTTCCCTCCTAGGGCTTGGAGAACTACAGCATCCACCTGGTGGAGGTGGACACCCAGGGCTTCAGCCTGCGGGTGCTGGCCACTGACACATCTTCCTGACCGGGCCTAGCCTCCCACGCCCCGTTCCAGCCCCCTCTGGGTGTGATGCCGGGAAGAGCCTGAACTTGGCCCAGGGAGCCCTGGCTTTTCTGCTTTCCTCCCAGGAAGAGGTAAACGCCAGGGTCTCATGCTTCTTTCTGGGGGCTGAGCAAGATGTCACTGGGCCTTGAGATGGTGAGCTGGCCCCTTCTTCAAGGAGGGCCTTCAGGAACTAGAGTGGGCGAGGTGTTTGGGACTTCCCCCTCCCAGCAGATCTCAGCCACCCTCATCTCAACCTCCCTGCGTCCCAGGGGTCTCCAGCACATCCTGGTCCCTAACCCCACCGCGGATTTAACCAGATTTTGCTTCCAATGGAAGAAGACTGTGGGGGGAGGAACCGCCATGGAACTCTCCATGAGAGCAGACTGTCCCGTTTCAGTGCACTCAGCCATCGTCCCCCGGGCTGTGCTGCTAGTTCTGCCATGACTCATTTCTGCAGACAATTGCGAGGGCCCAGAACTTGAGGGGGACAGCAGCACCACTAAGCCCCCTCCTCCTCTGCCTCCTCCGGATCCAGAGTTTAAAGAAGGTCTAGTGCTCAACGACCCCAGTGTTCTCATTCCTCATGCACAAACCAGCCCAAGCGTCCCCTTCTGCACCTGATTTCCCACCCCAAGAGGCCCTGTGAATTGCAGCCTTTTCTTCCCCTCTTTTCCAATGTCCCTTCCCTGGAGGCTGGCTCTGCCTTGGGGACTCTGGGGTATAATTCTAACTTCCTGCACACCTTGGCCCAATTGTAGAAAGTCTATTAGGGAGTTTATTTCTCTTCCCTGCAGGATAAGCCAGAGGAAGCCAGGCTTTCCTCTCATCAAGCTTTACAGAACTAGTAATGTCATAGCAACCCGGGCGGCAGGTGAGGGAGCAGGGAGCAGAGCTGTGTTCATTTCGGGGGTGGGGGAGTGGGTGGGGGTGGGAGCTGGGACTGGGCGCCCAGGAGGCTGACTCACTTCATGCCAGCCACAATGAGCATAGTGAGATGCCATCTTCACCCACGCCCAATTCCCTAGCCTCAGGCCAGGATCTGGAGAGGATACGGCACAGTCATTGTAAATCCAGGTTTTAATAAATGAATGTTGAGTCATGTTTTAAAGGGGACATTGGGACACCTGTACCGGGTACTGCCAGAACCAAGCCTTTCAGCTTGTGGCTTAGTGGCAATAAACCAATCATTCTTCAGAGCTGGTCCTAAAGCTTTCTTACACCTGTGAGTTACATGGAGGGGGGCAGGAGGGGAAGATCTGGCTCACAGCAATGGGTTCCCACTGGGGCTGCATCGGTCTTTACATGTGGCCCTCTTTCTCTAGGTTTGGGTATTTTTTGACCCCTCCTTTGGCCTTTCTCTGAGACTAGACACCCAGCAGTTTTCAAGTCAGTCTGTCTTTATTTAGTGTAATCACTAAACATAATGGGACATTCATCATTTTCTTCATTTCCTGAGGATCTCTGTTGTTCTCCCATTGAACCAAAAATCCCCTAAGAGGAAACTATCGGCTCAGCCAGAGGAGAAATAGAACTGTTTTCTGGAGTGTCTGTTCGCACCCAAAGCAGAAAGCTGGCCCGTGTTCTACATTCTGCTTCTTACATACTTCTAGCCTCAGTATGGCCTTTCCTCTGCAGGGAATGTATATTGGGGATTACCCTTTGTGGATTTGGTCAAACTTGTGAGGCAGAGAGATGTCCGGGGTGGCGGAAAGGAAATAGGCTGGGCCGCCAACCACCAGTGCCGTGAAAGAGACGGTCTGCGTTAAACCTGCCTGGCCTGCAGCAAATCCTAGGCATTTTCAGGCTGACACTCTCTGGGCCTCAACCACTGAGAGATCCTTAAAAAAGCATGGAAGTTGGACGGCCTTGTCCTACCGGCTACAGTCGAAGCCTCTTAATGTCTTCGCTGCGGAAATCGATGCGCAGGGCCAACACCTGGCGCACCTCGGCGGGGGTCAGGCGCCACGTGAGTGGGCCTGAGTTGGCACCCCAATAATCCAGGATTTCTGTCACCTGCAGTGGAGGGCCAGAGAAGCAAGTTAGCAGGGACAAGGAACATCCGCACAGACAATCACTGCTACCACGGGAAGAGTCCCACGGCTCTTGTTCAAGGGGGAGAGGTCTCTGCTGGTTATGGCTCTCCCTAGTGGGATCTGCCCCATGGGATGGCTTGAGTCCCCTCTGTCCCGTCCCACTCACCCTTTCCAGATTGAGGATAGTTGCCATCTGGGAAAGCCTAGCAAACTTGTCTCGGATGGTCCAGGTAGTCACTGTGGTGAGGTAAGCAACAAGGGACCTCAGCTCCTTGTCAAACTGCAGGCCACCCAGCTGCAAGAGAGAAAAGCCCCCCAGGAGGACCGGGTTTCTGCCTCTGCTCATTTCATCTGAGAAGGGCAGGAGCCACACAAGGCGCTGGGCTGAAGTCCAGCAGGCAGGGCTCCGGGCACAGCTCCACCCTCATGGAAGCCAGCCCAGCAGAGACATAACAGTACTATGTCAGGGATGGGCCAGACGTTAGTGGGAGATTGCTATTCATGAACCAGAGGACCTGTTCTATGGAGGATTTGGGTCTTAGCAGCATTTGAGAGGATAGGAATTAAGCAGGAAAAAAGGAAAGAGGGCATTCCAGATGTGAGGACCAGAGGCAGCAAAGACATGGAAGGAGTGAGGATGCTTCATGTGAAGGACTAACTGGTCCAGTTTGGCAGAAAGTGGAAGGGGCCCAGAAAGGTGAGATATCAATGTCAGGTAGAGCAGTCTGCAGCCAGCAGGAGAAGCAAGCTTCTGCCCCATACCCTGGTGAGGGCCCTCCCCTGCAGGCTTGAGGACCCCCTGCCCCAAGTGCCTTACCCTGTTGAAGGTAGACTTCAGAACCACTTTCTCCAATTCAATCGCAATGAGGCTGGTCATGAGGCTGGTGAGGCTGTCATAGATGACAGGGGAGAGCCCAGCCTACACACAAGATGGACCCAGTTTAGGGCTGCCCTGCAGGCAGAGGTTGCCCATTGTACAGCACTGCAGGGAACAGCCCCTGATGCTCACCTTGAACTCTGCCATTTGCTGCTCAAGGTTAAGGATGAACTGTTGCACCCACGGATCATTCGCTTCATAGTCATTGAACTCTTCCTGATGTTGGGAGGGAAAACAAAACTGTTATTTCTATCTCTGCTCCAAGGGGAGGCTACCATTCCTGTGGGGGTCCCCAACATCATTCCCTGTTCCCCTGACTCAACCTGTTGAAAACGAGTTTGGGTACAAGGCTAATGGAAAGACTGCAACGCTAGTTATTTAACAACCGAGACACAACTTTCGTCATATGGCTCTGAACTTGGCTCCTGCTCCTACAACTTAGGTAGTTCAGAAACTCCTGGCCATATAACATGCTGGGACTCCAAATACTTGTATTCCTTCCTTATGTGTCCTACAGGACCAAAATTACTGGACTAGGTGCCTGTAAATCAGGAAAGGGTCAAGAAAAAAAAAAAGGTTTTTTTGTTTTTGTTTTTGTTTTTTAATAAAAAGGATGAGTCATGGCAATTAGAAGGTTCAATCCATTAAGAATCTAAGACGCTGCAAAATTCCCTTCAGATATGCCCTCCTAATTAAAACTTCCCTAAGAGCAATCCATATGCAGGGGAGACAAGATGCTTTTTAATGAGTGCTCGGGGATGTGAGAACAACAGGCAGGCAGAAGCTGCCAGCAGATCAAAGCGATTGAGGTAGTTCCATGAATGGGTCCAATGCTCTCCAGTCATTGTAGCAAATCCTGGGGAGAGGGGCTCTGTGGAGCATCCCTAGATAGTCACAGATTGAACCTGAAGTCAGGAAGACATGAGAATCATTCCTGTCACAGAAACTTCCTCTGTTTCCTTACCTATAAAATGGTGATAACAACTGCACTTCCCTCCAAAGCTGTGAGAATAGCATAAGATAGTATTTTGTGAAATGCTTCATAATGCTTCAAGCACTACCTAAATGCTGCTATCGTCATTAGCATCACAACAGTTTTTGGTACAGAATTACCTCTTCAATGTTGTGGGAGACGGAGAGGAAGATGTTGATCCAAGGCTTCACCTGTGGTTTGATGGCAGTGCTGTTCAGCTCTGTCAGGCCTTCCTGAATGAAGGACAAGGCAGGATGAAATATATCTGACAGAAGATATATCCCCTCCATCCCCTCCACAACCCCTGCCCCATGCTCCTCCTCAGGGATTCTGGGGCATACAGTGCTCTCATGTAACGAGTGATGAGTCTGGCATAATGATGAAAAGGACTACAAAAAGCTTGTTGGATTTCCAAGCCCATCTGTGCTCTGTGCAGGTTTTGATAAACCCTTTTACAGAAGTCATAGACTTCTGGATGTCTGAAGATGCAAAGGATGACTAAAGGCAAATAGCAAGCCTGATTGAGCCCCTGCTCTGGTTTCTTGTAGGCATTTCTAAGTTTCCTGTTGCCATGTACCTTCAATACTCTTGGCAAGTTGGAATTCCCCTGCCCCACAAGAGAATAAGAATGACACACTCTGCAACAAATCAGAATCAATATACAACCTTAATATTAAAGATCTTTCAGCACTACAAAAAAATTGAAAAGGCAGCAAATTATACTTTTCAAAGCTATGAGTATGAGGTGCATTCTTAGCTAAACAATGGACAGAAGTGAATACAAAAATAGAATTATGTTGATTACAACTTAATGCATCCAGAATAGAAAGGAAATGATCACAATTCTCAAAAGAATTGGGAACTATTAAGAACTATATAAAAGAGCTCAAAAACCATGAATTTAAAAAAATGCAAGTCAAAGCAACCCTGAAGTTTCACCTCTCACTCAGCAACTTGGCAAAGATGGCAAAAGATAGGAATAGACAATGTTGAAGGGGTTGTGGAAATACAGATACACTAATGCATGGTTAGTAGGCTTGAAAATTAGTATAACCATTCTGGAAAGTAATCTGGAATTATAAAATTAAAGTGGCTAAGATGGCCACACACTTTTTTGACTCAGAGAATCCCCTCCCAGGCATGTATCTCACTAAGGTCACTGACAAAGAGAAAGGCTGTCTACATACACTGAAAGGTGAAAGGAACGGGCTTTGTGTTAGCTGTCAACTGCAAGCAAAATAGATTCCATAACAACTGAGGAATGGTTAAATGAAATCCTGCAATGCTATAAGAAGCTACAACCCTGATGAATATAGAGAAGCACAGAGGACTTGAACTATATATATATGAAATTGAATATATTGAATATATATATTGAAATATATATATATGAACTATAGAACTCAACACTTGCAAACGTAACACAATCATTTCAAACTCAATGTCCTGTAGTTCTCTCCAATACACTGAAATAAAAAGAGACAATAAAACAAGGCACACAACTGCAATAACAGAGATGGAAAAGAAGCACCACAAGAGAATAAAAAAATGAATGTTGTAAAATTATAAAGAACAAGTTGGCTGCAAAAAAGAGATATGAGGAGACAGCTCCCATCACTCTTATGCAGAGGTAGAGGACTCCAGAGATGTGAAAAATTCATGTCATATTTTTTTTTTAATGTATTGACCAGTTTTTGCTAAATTTTTTTCATTTCTTCATATTTCTTTCTCTTTTTTAATTCTCTGTTATAAGGTATTTTCTCTGGGACAGAGATGTAGAAGGGAATTTAAAGAATATAAAAATAAGATATAAATACAAATCTATTTTTAAAAAATTATTTTGAGAGATGCTAGATGGTGAAGTGGATACAGTGCTGGCCCTGAAGTCAGGAGGACCTGAGTTCAAATCCAGCCTCAGAGACTTCAGACTTCCTAGCTATGTGACCCTGGGCAAGTCACTTAACCCCAATTGCCTCAGCAAAAAAAATAATAACTATTGTTAATTATTATTTTGATACCATATGTATTACTTTTACTTAACTTTTTCTCTTTTGTTACAAGGATTCAACTTTAGGGTGGGGAATCCAGAAATGTGACATAAAAATAAAAGGAATCAATACTGGGGTCCCATGAGTTCAATGACCATGGTTCCCAGTCAGCCAGGTTAAAAATTGTCAAGTTACTGAGACAATAAACATTTATTAAACACCTACTATGTGCCAGGCAATGTGTTCAGTGCAAGGGATACAAAAAGGGGCAAAAGGCAGTCCCTGCCCTTCAGCAGCCTAGTCTAATGGGGAATCACCATTCCAACAACTGTGTACAAACAGGAGAAGCTGAGAGAAGGCCCTAGAATTAAGAGGGACCAGGAAAAGCAGATTCAGGAGAAAGGTAGAAATTTTAGGTGGGACTTGAAGCCAGCGGGTAGAGATGAGGAAGGAGAAGTGCAGGCCTGGGTCAGTGTCCAGGGCATCCAGCATCAGCAAGTGTGCTGGCCACCTCTGGCCACCTCCTGCACTTCTCAGCTGGGTGGACGAGGCACCCCAGTTTGAGGGTTTGCTGCTTTCTCAAGGCCGCAGATGGGACCCTTCCACCATGGGGCTGCTTGGGGTACTCACCTGTAGGAGATCACGGAATTTGTTGGATACAGCAGCCAAATCGGAGAGGCAGCTGTCGAACTTGGCCTGGGCCTGCTCCCCTCCAATCCCTTGGCTGAACAGCTTGGTACAATCACTCTGGGGGAGAGAAAGAGCTTTCAAGACTACTGAAGGGCACACATAAGTGAAAGCAGTGCCTGACAAATGAGGACAGTGTCCTGTCTCTCCCCTCCCTCCTCCCAGTGGCCCTGAAATGGGACTCCAGATTCAGGCGTTTCTCTTTTCCAATCTCCCACTGTGCAATGGGGCTCTTGATCTCAGAGAGTGAGAGACCAACGTGGGAGGAGACTGCATTTATGTGCTAAGTGCTCACATGTGTTCCCAGCAAAGTCCTGCTGAAGCAGAGGCGCGAGGGAGCTGCGTGACAGGCCCACCGTCTCGGCGTGCTTGGAGCTGCTCTCACTGCTTGAGAACAGCTCAGATTGATGAAGCATTTTATTTTCGGACGTTCCCAACAACGTTGTAAGACAGGCAGCCTAAGTCTTACAGTCCCTGGTGGCTTGTCTGGGTGAGAACCTGAATCCAGAGCCCTGCTGGCTCCCTAGGTGAGGAGTCACGTCATGTTCCCAGGCCTGTTGTTGGTAAAGGTGAAAGGAACAGGCTTGGAGTTGGTCTAACCTGTGGCTCAATGACCTCTGAGGCCTTTCCTCGGCCAGCACTCCACACCACCAGTCTTCTAAAGGCCTTTCAGAAGACTGCTACGCTCCGGCTCTAACCATTACACTTACTTATCTTCCATTTTCTCCTCTCTTGAGTGGCTCGGGGCTAACTGTTACCCTGTTAAATCTGAGTTTAGATGATTTCCTGAATGGGTTTATCTTCAAAATACTATGACAACAGATGGAAAAAGTCAAAAATCCTTAAAGCAGAGCACGATTAGAGGATCTTCTAGATTTCACCAATACATTTAAGGAGGTGCCTGGTTTCTTTGGCCACCCCCAACCCCAGTTCTCTCCTGGCCTTCATTCGATCCATCAGCCTGTTCCTTCCCAGTCTCCTTTGCTGTTTCATTATCCAAGTCACAACCACTAACTATAGTTAGATCACAAAGCTTCATCCTGAGACTGTCCATGTCCCCTACAATGTCACTCGGGGGTGACCTCATTAGCTCACATGAGTTTAAGTGCCATCTCCCTGCAGATGAAGACTCCCAGATCTCACATTCAGCTCTAAAATCACTCCCACATTACAAACTTCCTTTTGGTCATCCAAGTACAAGTCCAATAGTTTCCCCCAACTCATTATCTTCCCTCTAAGCCCTCTTTTTTTAAAATAATGGCTGATGCAAAGATAATTTTCAATATTCACCTTTGCAAAATCTTGTGTTCCAGATTTTTCTGCCCCTTTTCCTCCCTCCCCATCTCCCTTAGAGAGCAAGTAATCCAATACAGGTTAAACATGTTTGATTCTTCCAAACATTTCCACATTTATCATGCTGACAAGAAAAATCAGATCAAAAGGGGGAAAAAAAGAGAAAAAAATAAGCAAGCAAACAACAACAACAACAAAAAGGTGAAAATACTCTGCTGTGCTCCAAGTTCAGTTCCCAGAGTCCTTTCTCTGGTTTCCAAGCCTTCCTCTTTCCCAAACTTCCTGATTAATGTTGAGGGCATCATCACTTTCCTAGGCTGGCAGGTCTGCAGCCTTGGTGTTAACCTTGAATCCTCATCTGTCTCACTCCACCTGTCACTTTTTACCTCACAATATCTCTGGCATCTGCTCCCCACACTCCCTCCCATACACTTGTTCATTCACCACCTGGTATACCTCTCAGCTGGCCCCCTCCCATTCCCAGACGTTGGGAGGGAGGCCCATTCTGCCACAGTGATTTTCCTAAAGCACAGGAGTGAGCACATCAGACATCTACTCAATAAGCCCCAGTGAAAATAAACTCAAATCTTTGGGATAAAATATACATTTCTGTGTAGCATGTAAAGCTCTTCACAACCTGGTCCCTTGCCACATCCCCAACCTTTATACACAAGTGATCTGGTTACACGTTCCTCCTTCTCTGTGACTGCACTGGCTGCCCCCAGGCCGGGAAGGCTCTCCTTCCTCACTCTACATTGTGGAATTCTGGGTTTTGTTCACACTCAGGTAAAGAACCAGCCCAGTTTCTCTAGCTGTTGGTACAGTCTGCAAACCACCTTGGATTTACTTTCTGGATATTTTATACACACACACACACACACACGTGTGTGTGTATGTATGTGTATAAAACAAATAAAAGTTATAATGATAAACATAATATTGTATATTTAATTACATATAATAGACAATAAACACACACACACACACATATACATAAATAATCTCTCTCCACTTATGCTGTGTCCTGTTAGACTGAAGCAACATTGAGGACACTTTTGTCTCCATCTCCCCACTGGTGGCGTACACCAGGTGCTTAATAAATGCTTTGTGACTGATTTCAAATCTAGCCCCAAGTCCCCTTGGGCTCAGGGGCACACTCCTGACTTTCATACCAGCACTCAGGCCCCCGACACCCAGATTGCATCACTGCCCCTGGTTTTTCCTGGTCCAGCGGTGTCCTGAGTTGTGGGGTAGCCTGCCTTGCATTAGCCTTATGCCAGACACCACTAAGTTTTTCCACTCAGGACTGAGACATGAAGGTCATTCAGGTGATTCTCCTTTACTAATCCCTGATACTTAATTGGCTAATAAAAATGTTAGCAGCCAACTTTTTTGAGTTTGGTGAAAAGCGCAGTGTAGTGGGCAGTGCTGGGCTGAAGCATTCTCTGGCTGTATGACCCTGCACATGTCATAAATTTGTCTTCAGTTTTTTCACCTACAAAATGAAGGGCTGGACTCCATGGCCTACAAGGTCCCTTTCAGTTCTAAATTTATGATCCGTGATCATCAAGCATCGCCAAGAAATAAATGAGTGGCCTCCCTCCCCAGTGTGTCTGGCAGCCTGCTGTATGCCAGACAAAGTCTTGGTTCTTACAGCAGGACTGGTTACTGAAAGCTGACAATCCCAACCTACCTCCAGCGTTGTCTTCAAAGTGGAGATGTTTTCACTGCAGACTTCCACATTATTCAAGGTCACCTTGAAAGGGAAGAAAGGTGAGCATGGTTGCATAGGTGACAGGGCACATAGTTCACCAATTACAAGTGGCAGGACACCTCCCTAATGAGGCCCCTCTATTCGCCTCATTGAGAGTGGGTGCTTTTCTGCTAAAAAGATACAACTGTCAGGGTGAGTATCTGACCACGTCGGGAGGCAAGTTTTGTTCCCACGGCAAGATCAGCCTGGAGAAGGCCAGACAGGCCCATCTCTGAGGCTGACAGTCACCACATCTCCTTACAAATGGGCTGGGTAAGCCCCAGAAGTCCAGATCACCAATCGTGGGTTGGGGCTTGTGCTGCTCCATGTATTCACTGGTGCCCCCAAATACAAGGGGGCCCTGGGAGAGACTACAGGATCACTAAGACACCATTCTTGCCCTCCTGAAGCCTGCCACCCAGAAGAAAGACAAGACATGTGCACAATAATTCTCATCATAGTGTCTTCAAGAAGTTCTCATGTTGAAGATGAGAGCCAAGGGAAGCCCAAATGGAAGTCAGCAGATGATAAAATGATGATGGCAGCACAAGGAGTCAGGAGAAGATGACCACTTCAAAGAGAAGATAGCCCAGGGAAGGCTTCATAGAAATGGATACCAGCTGAGCTGCCCCTTTCAAGATGGCTAAAATTGTTGGATGGAGGGAGAAATCAGGGCCTTCCCAGGAGAGAAAAAACATGCACAAGATACATGGAGAGGAGAGTGGTGAGTCCAGAATGATGGGGGTATGGTCAGGGGAGCACTGAAAGAGAAGCTGAAAATACCCATAGTGCCAGATGGTGGAGGGGCTTGAGGTATCCCTGAAATTTGTGAATTGGAATGATATGACTAGAGTCGTACTTTAAGAAAATTAATCCAGTGACTGAAAGGGATGGATTGGGCCCTGAGGAATAAGGGGAGGGAAAGGGACTGGCAATGGGAAGAGAAGCCAAGAATTACTGACACAGTGCAAGGAAGATCTTTCTGTTCTTGTCAAACATGAAAACCAATGGTGGTGACCTAGGCCTCTGGCACTGCTCCAACTGCATGAATCCCCATGCTTGGTGCAGGGGCACTGGTGGGGGTTGGGAGTGGATCATTTTCACTGATCCCAGAGGCTTCAGGGGCTTTGCCCTGGGATCCATCAGTCGTGCATCAGGAAGAGCACACTGATAGCCAGGCTATGATAGCCTTGTAGGAAACCAAATGTTTGGTCAAGATGACTGAAAGAAAATAAGCACAAGATGCTTTCAGAAAGGCCTCTCTGCCAAAGGTAGACTGGTAGAGGGACTACAGACTGGTGCAAACATTTTGGAAAACAATTTGTCAACAAGTGCCACAAAACTCATCAAAACTTTTGACCCAGTGATTCAATTGTTTGGAATTTCTAACAACTGGAGAAAAGCTCAATAAACTACAATGTGGTAGTATAACAGAATTCTATAGTGTCATGAAAACAATAAATATGAAACTTGTAAGAAAATATGGATGAAAATCTTTATGAAACGATACAATAAGAACTGTAGATATAACTGAAATCATATCTTAAAAAGAGGAAAACAATGCCAAAGGAATAGATTTTGGACAGGTTTGTCAGGCATACACAAAGCATCTTATTTGTTTGTTAATTATTTTGCTTCTGTCTTATTAAGATCAATTGTTTTGGGTAAGATTTTTCCTCGTTTTATTTGTTTATACAATTTTGTTTTTGTTGATAGTCATTAAGTTCATAATTCTTTTTAGAAAATCACCCCCTAAAATTATTCAGTTTTCTTAAATGGCTGCAGATAATCTAGAAAAAAATGTGAATAAATTCCCATTTGAAATGCTATTAAAAGTTTTTAAAAAAACTTGCTGTGAAGGAAAAGTGGAATTGTTTTCATAAGATACTGACTTCAAAGTTTCTTTTGCAGTGAGAATCCTTGCGAAGGCTTAGCTCATTGGGTTTATCTCTTTGTTCCCAATGACTGATATGTCAAGACAATTGGGGGATTTCATCTTGACAGCCAAATGAGACAAGGTGACAAGAGAAATCGAGAGCTTCAGTGGGAGTGAAGACATTTTAAGTATTTTGCTTCAGGATAACTGGAGATCTGTCACTAAGCGTTTAACGCAATAAAACAAATGGTCTCGATCTTCTTCATTTGCTTGTCTTCTGGCTTCTGTCTCATTAAGTCTTTGTGCAAAGATATTAGGGCTCTGCAGCTAAAGCTTAAGCCAGCTTCTGACTATAGATGTTACAAGATATCCTTTCTATATGTAGGAACTTCCAGAAAGGAAACCTATCTGGGACTAATCTCTTTCATGCTAACAGATGAAGAAGCCAGCTTAATATCTATTCACGGAAAGGGGTCCCCTTCCTAGCTTGGGGAGATGAAGGCTAACTAGGGCTTCCCCGAGTAAGAAATGAGGAAGCATCAACACGGACGCCTATCTCTGTTACACAGGGGAATCAGAATCAGAAAAACGTGGGTATACAGAATTAAGACATAAAAGAGAAAACAGCATACTATGTATGACTAGAGTGAAAACTAGAGACTTGAGTGAAGAATTGGGACTCTTTGGTTTGATTTTTTTTTTCAGCTTCAGATCAGCTGTTACTTTTTGTAAATCCCTTTCTCCTTCTTGTCAAATGTGGCTAAGATGCCACCTTTGCCACTGAAGGTGCTGTTTTAATAGGACCAAATCAGCAATGGCAGATTGATTGGAAACGAGATCTATAAAAAGAGTTTGATGTTCAGAGGAATTCAAGAACATACCTACTATGCCAGGCTTTTCTATCAGAGATCTAGTTGGATCCTGGTTAGTTTCTGGGGACAGAGGCAAAATGAAGACTGTTTACAGGCCCCCATAAAGAGTTCAGAAGGAAGCCCTGGGCTCAGCATTCAGAAGGAAAACACAGCAGAGCTCAGAACTGTTGGCAAAGTAAAGGCCCTGCTGTTGTGGTCCAGGTGATCTGAGGACACATTTATGGCCAAGCATGGCTCTGAGAACCGTGGGGCCACCTGGGGGATGTAGCCTAGGAGCTCATTTTCCAGACAGATGGAAGATTCCTCCATGTCATTTTGCAGGATTTTATAAGAACCGAGTCCTGACTTTCAACCTCTGCCAAGAACATTTCTCTTGCTAAAGGTCACTCGTCCGCTCTGACCAGAGCCTGGCTACAGCTGAGCTGCAGCTGCACTTTACCTACCAGGAAGGACAGCTTGGCTTCATCTGTGCTCTCAATGCCTTTGGTATCAAACTTGCCCTGCTGCAGACTGCTGTGCATGATGTTCACAGCACTCGTTACCCCGCGCTGGAAGTCTTGGAAAGTGGTGGCAGGGAAGCCCATCCGCAGCTTGTTACACAGAACCTCCCTAGCAGGCAGAAGAGCACTCTGAATCAGAGCAGCAGTGAGGGCCCGCAAGCCCCTGCCCAGGCTCTGGGTGTCCCTGCCCACACTTCCACGGACGCAGGGGTTTCTGGGGCCACGCTGGGTCTTGTGTGAGCTGGGCTCTTAAATTTCAGAACAAGCGCTCATCTATAATGGCTAAGAGAAAAGCAAAGCCCCAGATGTGAGCCCAGCTTCTCCACTGGCTCCCAGCAGTTGGACCACCACCTGGGCCACCCAGCAGGGACACTCTCTGCTTCCCCATGTCCTCTGCCCAGAGCCCATCTCCTGGCTCTGATTCTATTTGTAGGAGCACTTTAGGGGTTAGTGACGGAAGTCTCTTAAAAATAGAAGAGATGGCGAGGATGACCCATGAAAGAGACTGGCTGGGCTTTTCTCAGTACTTCTTCACTTGCTAGCTCCCTTCCTGAAACAATGGTTCTCATAATGAAGGTTTGAAAGAACTCTTCTCCTCTCCCAGTCCCACCTTGGGCACCCTTCTCCCTTTTCCCCCCTAACCAGGCCAGCCCTGACACATCACTGACTTAGAGATAGTAGGGCACAGGGCTGCTCATAGGCCATCCACTACCAAGGCAGAGAACTATCAGCAAGGGCTACCTGGCCTTTCTGTGACACTGCAGGACAGAACTGAAGGCATTAAAGAAGGAAGAAAGTGAAGCGGATCACAAATAAACTAAGAACTTAAATCTCAACACCCCACCCCCATCATCAAAAACGATGATTCAGGGCTGCCCCCAACACTCTGACTGACCTAGAGACTTCTCCTCACATCCCTAGGACAGGAGGCATCCTGCATCTCCACAAAGCGCGAGAGCCCCTAAGCACTCGGACAGTACCTGAAATCCGATTCCAGCTCTGTGGTGGAGAGGTTGATCATGGCACAGAGGCAGTCGATGCTAGAGCTGGACAAGGCCCGCCCAATACACTTTTTGACAATGTAGAACACGTCATCTACCATGCTGGAAGTCAGCTGGCCCTTCTCATAGGTATCTAGAGCTACTGCCTGCAAGGCAAGAGGTCAAGTCAAAGGATTCATTAGGGACCACAGAGCCTGAACACCACTGCTTAGGGATGGTCCTGGGGCACCTGACAATGACCCTTCTCTGTGGCTTGTTCAGGATCTTGGGTGCTACTATGCAGGCCACCTTGGCCTGGCCTTGGGTCACATTTTTCCTTTTCAACTATGATCGCTTTCACATATATTAACAAACCAAGAGATTAATCATGCTTTCAACTGTAATTGGGGTCTTAGAGCATATTTCAGGGTATTCTACCAACAAACACTAATCAATAGGCACACTTGAGAGGTACTTAATAAAAGTACCTATATGAATGTGCCTCCTATGTAATAATTCCTACTTTTAAGGACCTTCTCTACGCAGGGAAACAACATGTATGTATGTCTGCATATATATACATGCCTATTTAGACATACCCATGTGAGGTCACTACAGTTGAAAGAATTAGGAAAAATTAGGTAGAAGGAAGTACCTGATCTGCAGATTGAAGGAAATGAGGGATTCTGTAAAATGGAAATGAGGAAGTGCCACCTGGGCATGAGGGACAGCTGGTACAAAGGCACCCACAGGATATGGAGTATTGTGTGAGAGAAACAATTCCAGAGTGTGGGAGGGAATCCTATAGAATGAGTCTGGAAACCAGATGGTAAAGGACTTTAAGAAGCCAAACAGAGGAGTTTCAATTTGATTCTAGAAATAATGGGAGTTTACTGATTAGGGGACCAACATCATCGGATCAGCACGTAAGCAAAGTCATCTGGGTAGCTGTTTGGAGGATAGACTAGAGGGGAAAGGGATTGGAGACAATTCAATTCTAGTTGAACTGGTTGGCCCTTCCCCTCTGGGCCAGCAAGGAGGACTAATGGGGCTCTTCTCCCCTTCTGTCCCTCATGCAGACAATAATCTAGGTGTGATTTAAGCTGACACTCTGCTGCATAGACTATCTGAGATATGTAAAAGATAACTTGATAAAATGAAAAATCTGTGGAGCAAGGGATGATCTGCATTTCCTCACCAGAATTCCCAATACCAATGAATTCCTTTCCTAAAAACTAATTGAAAAAGCATATGTAGGGGATTAGAATGCCAGGGCAAGCTTGCTGCAGCATGCTTCCATTGCTGAACCAGGAAACGTTCAGCTGCCCACTGGCTTTCTTTGTCTTGGCTGCTCAGAAAGAGAAGGCTACTCTCTGAAGGCATCGTGGCCTACCTTGTTGACAGTCTCTCGCATGAAATACTCTTCCATGGTGATATAATAGCCAATCAACTCCTGCATGGTACAGCTTAGGAGGCAGTTGTTAAGGAGTTTGTCCAGGCATTTCTGATGCTCTATGGAGATAATCAATAAGGCAGTGACAAAGAAAAATGTATTTGGGGCTTTGCTATTTCAGAAAAAAAAAGAAAATGCCTCCTCTTCCCAAACTGAAAGCTGATATAGAAGGCTATGTTGGGAAGTCCTAAGGCCAAGTGGCCTTTCATCAGACTTATATTCAGGCCAAATGAGGTCCCAAGCTTGCTTCTTGACCCAAATGGTGAGCACTTGGGCTTAGTGAGCTCAAGGTATTCTCTTCCCAGTTAGCTTGCTCATCACTTATAAAACGTGAGAAAGAATGGTACATGGAGACTAGAAGGGACAGGCTCCCTACACAATGCAGCCCAATGGTGGGAGATGAAAGACTAAAGAGTCATAGGGAGAGAAAGGGGGGAACAGGATCAATCACGTTTCTAGGGTTGACAGAACAACTGTATTACTTTCTAACACTTCAAATCAGAAGAAACCCTAAAGGTCTCTAGAAAAAAAGAAGACATTTGAGGCTGCATCCTTCATTTTCAAAGAGGACCAATGACATCATTGGGGATGTCTTGACTTGTGCATGAACTGGATTGAGATGAGGCAGAGTTGTACAAACTCATCAACCACATTCTCTTCCAGAGTCATCAAAGTTCATGGCAGGATGAAAATCAGGAAGACAGCTGATGGTCCAGGAAACAGTGAATGACCTGAAGCCTTATGTCTTCGATGGTTGAGCCAGCTCTGAGCGCTCCCCAGAGCCTGCATCAGCCGCCTTCCTGGTCACTGGAACAAACTATTCTCATTCATCCGCTCCACCAAGGGAAGTTTTCGCAAGCTTGAGGTATACACCCCCCTAACTCACCAAAGGGTTTGAGGGATAATGCCAAGACAGGTTTCCCAGGGTGAGACCCCTGCAGGTGCTACAGCTTCTTGGGGCCACAGCAAGAACAGGGCGACAAGCCCTCCCACCAGAGGTGCCAGACCTCCTGGGGCTCCAAAGTAAGAGAACCACTGATGATGAGACTAGGGATACAGCCAAAGACAATGCATGCTAGGTGGAAACAACAGAAACGAACAGGCCCTTTTCTGCTCTGATTCTGGAAGGCACCAGGACCACAATGATCCTTCCAATGACCCCTCCCCTAGAAAACACAGGGGCTGGCACCCCTACTTCCCCCTTCACCTCCTATCTCCTCTCATCCAGGACTTCTTCCTCAGAACCTCCTGCCCAGGCCAGCCCAACTTGTTCCCCCTCTTAGCCACCTCAGGGGCTCTTACCTTGCTTCACTTCTTCTGAGGCCATGGAGTCACCCACCTCGAAATCAGAACTGATCCTTTTTTTTAGAAAGCGCAGGTACAGTTCACTGCGTGCGTTCATCAGGGTAACCTCAGTCAGAATAGGATCCAGTTCCCTAAGAAGCAGCAGGAAATGTTACAGTAGCAGGACACCCAACAGAGAAGAGAGAGCACTCCCTCCCCCACGGAACCCAAGCACCAGAAGTCTGCCAGACAGCCACCACCTTAAACTCCAGGATCAGTCTGCAGAGTTCCTCAGCTTCCCCAGTGGACTAAGATCTCAACAGACAACTGAACAGAACTGACAAGTTGTCTTTACTTAAGCCATGGAGACAAAAAAAATGTTCTCAAGTGTGGCTGCCTTAAAATCACCTAGTTCTGGCTTATCTGTTCCCATATTTTACGGCATAAGACTATAGCCACATCAGTTCTTCCCGTTTCCCATTGTTTCCTGGGATGTTCCCTATGACCCTGAGGAAGGGGAAAGGAAGGAAGACACAGCTAGGCCAGGAGGGACCAAGGGGCCAAGTGTCTCATGAGTTGATCAGTGGCAGAGTCAGGGCCAGTGAGAGCTCAGGTCTCCCAACTCAGAACCACCAGGTTTCAAACACCTCATCATCTGCAGAGCCTTCTGCTCCCTAGCTTATCTCCCCTCTATAAGGCAGCATTTTATTAGGTTTCTTAGGGAGCATCTCGGCCTTTAGGATGTACCACAGATGCACAGCTAAAAAGGGGACTGTGATTAGAAAGGACTGTGCTGACTGGGCAAATGTCTTTCCCCCGTTTTTGGAAAAGCAGAGCTTTTTTTTTTTTTAATAGCTTTTTATTTACAAGTTATATGTATGGGTAATTTTACAGCATTGACAATTGCCAAACCTTTTGTTCCAATTTTTCCCCTCCTTCCCCCCATCCCACCCCCAGATGGCAGGTTGACCAATACATGTTAAATATGTTAAAATATAAGTTAAATACAAAAAAAGTATACATGTCCAAAATGTTATTTTGCTGTACAAAAAGAATCGGACTCTGAAATATTGTACAATTAGCCTGTGAAGGAAATAAAAAATGCAGGCAGGCAAAAATACAGGGATTGGGAATTCAATGTAATGATTCTTAGTCATCTCCCAGAGTTCTTTTGCTGGGTGTAGCTGGTTCAGTTCATTACTGAAGAGCAGAGCTTTTTATGGTATGCCTATATTTTCTATATACCTCTTTTCAGGAAGACATAGAACCTGAAACTCTATTTTGTGTTATAGAGGAGGATCTATGTATTAACTTGGAAAATCACATATTAACATTTTTCTTTAGCATTCTACTATAATATTTTTTATTTTGTTCACTATTTCCCAATTATTTTTTTTAATCTGGGGTCTCTAAGAGTCTGAAGGCTTCTGGTACAATGGGTGGAAGCTGTCTTTGAAGCAAGAAAGACAGGCTCAGGTTCTGCCTCTGATACAAGTGCATGTGACCATCAGCAGATCCCTTAACCTGCATAGGGTCATTGTCTTATTGATTACCAAATGCATTCTCTCATATTCACCTCTCTAAGATCATAATGTGTAAATGAGTTGCTGGTCTACATCAGGGGCAGTTGTCATCACACTAGGAGATTCCTGTACTGAAGACATCTTAGGTCTGGGCTAGTTCCCCTCCCTTCCCAAGCCCCTTCACTCTGAGCCATTACCTGGGCAAGACTGCTAAATCTCCAAAGGTTTTTGGTTCTTCCCTTGTAAATGAAAAGGTTGAATCTGATAATCTTTAAAGCCCCTTCTACTTCAGGATCCTGATTCTAAATCACAAGGCAGCAGGGGAATCCCTTCTTTTTTATGTAATATAAAGAACCTGTTTCTCACACACATTCCTCTACTCTTCCAGTACCTTTCACAGGGTTCCTAGGACCCATCTTTAAGGGATAGTGAATCAGAATGTCAGGAAACTGAGAAATTTCCCATCTGCTACATGCAAATAATCCCTGACATCTCATAACTAATCTTTTTTGTTTCAACTGCAATTTTGCAAGCAGAAAAAAGTTTCCCTCATACTGATAATAGTGATTTTTCATGAAAAGAAAAATAAAGTATAGCAAATGGTTTTTATGTCCATATAAATAAAAACCAAAGACACATGGAATAGTCTCAAAAATCATAGATCAAAAATCAAAAATCAATAGGAAGAGACATATATTATATTTGGAGAAAGACACAGAGAAATATTATGGTGCTTACCTTCACCGTGCATAAAACAACAATGCTAAGAATAAAAAACACTTCTAAAAGATGGGTTTGGAAAAAATAAAGGTCACATTGTCCTGGAAAAGGCTTTGCATTTTCCTATTGCCTAATGCAGTTCCTATGGGCTAGTTCATTACCTTGGTTCAATTTTCTCCGCTGCAGAACTCCTCATCATGCTATTCTGGACAAGCTGGAACTATAACCACAAGGAGAAAGATGAGGACATCACTAGCAATTCCCACCAGCCTACCTTGTAATAGGCTTGTGTATCATGATAATCTCTGGATACACCCTGGCTGCCTGCCTAGTTCTCTCTTTCTGTAATGACCAACTAGTTAACTAATTGTGGCACTCTGAGATGCCCACAAATTCTCAGATTAATCTTATGCTCAAAATAAAACAGATGAACCAGAAACTGATTTGTGAGTAGTGAATTCCAAGATCTAGGAAGTCTTCCCTCCAAGTACACTGATACACAATTCTGGAATAAATGGCATTATTTCTATGAGCTTCCTTTTCATTCAATCACATTCACTCCCAAATGAGACTGTTTCAATAGAATTTGTGCTAAAAATCCATGGCATCTGCACAGTGCCTGTACACACCAGAGCTCATTGCAAGGACTTATGAGGCCCTGGTGATGTAGGCTGGGCTGGGGCACGGTCCCCATCTGACAGATGAGGAAGCTGAGGAGGGGTCAGATGACTTTTCCAAGATCATACAGCAGTAAAGTGGAGCCAGGTCTAGGTGGGGTTCTAGGCTTTTTAGACTCCAGCAAGGCCACATCAATGCCTGAATACTTTTCATGTCTTTCCTTCTCAGGCCTCAGCTAGGGCCCAAAATTCTCTCAGGACAGATGGATGCAGAACTTTGATGCTAAAAGAGTTGCACAGAGAGGAAGGTCTCTCCCCCAACCCTCCTCTTCCCACCATCATTAACTCTGTACCTGCCCCAGACTTGAGTGGGGGGAGAAGGGGAAGCCACTCCTGTGGTACAGTGAGCTTGGCATCTGCTGCCCTCTTGCCCTTTACCTGGCGGTGATAGTCCCTTTGCTTGATGAACTTGTCCACCACCTTCTCCACCTGCCGGTCACACTCCAGCTGCAGGTGTTTGATCAGGGTATAGAGGCGGCCTGGCCCATAATAGGTCTCCACAATAGGCTGGTGGGTCTCAACTATTCGGGCAATTCCTGCATGAGAGAAAATGAGAGACTGGATTTATAAGTTCCTATCACCCCCCCAAAAAACCATCTTCCTTTCATTCACTCAAACTGAAACTCTTTTACCCAAAGCTGACTCGGGCCATAAAGCCAGCAATAACTCAGTTCTTATTCTTTGGTCAAAGTTCTTTGGAGAGCAGCATTACTTTCCTTCTGGTAATTTATCTCAGGATTAAATCGTGTTAGCTTTTGTTTCTAATAATTATAGAAAGTCAAAATATCAGATGGGCCTAAGATCTGACTGATGGGAAATAAAGAACCACCCACCAGAAAGGAATCATTTCCTCCAAAAATCAATTCATAAATCCCCTTATTCTTGCTTGGCATAAAGCAAGTTATGCAGATTTGGTCTAAAATAGGATGAATGCTAAACTAGAGAAGCTATAGTTATTATTATGTCAGCTTTAAGAGCTAAATGGAATTTTTAAGAGCAGTTGAGGGCAAGTTTTGTTGTTATTTTTATTTTTAATTTATTTTTTCTGTGAAATGGAAAAGAGGAAGTTAAAAGAGTTTAAGACTCTTTTTAGGAGTTTAGGTTTAAGAGAAACCTTGTGGAGGAAAAACAAGGATAAAAAGGAAATGAGGAAAAAATGTGTTCTTGGGAAAACTTTCAACTTAGTATTTTATGAGGACACACTATGAAGATAATTTTATGAGAAGTTAGAAAAGAAAATCCGTTAGGAGTGATAGCTTGAGAGAAGAGGAAGAAATTATATTCCTGTCCCAAGAAGATAAAGTGAAGATGACAGAAAAATGAAAGACAGAGGGACCCTCTTTATTTAAGAAACTATTGTAACCTTTATCTTATAAAAAGAACATAGAAGATGTGTGAATAGGGGGAAAAAAAAAAAAGGATGAATTCTATTAGAAAAACAAAGTGGGGGAAAAGACATCCCAAAATGCAGGTCTTCATTAAGATAACAGGAACATCTTCAATGTTTCTGGAAAACAGGAAGAAGTTACCTTCAAATAGAAGGGTGAGAGTGTCTGCAAAAATGACCGCTGCTCTTCTGTCACTCATGTCTGTCCCAAGTACGAGGAGCAGGTTTTCTTCTGCTTTATTCGCCACCTAAAGAAAGCACAAAACAAAAGCCAGAATCTGCTAGGCCTGTCACCAGCCTAACACCAACCATGTTTTGCCTGAGTTGCTCCTGCTTTGCTCCCTGACACAAAGGCCCCTTGGATCTTTTCCTATTTCATTGTCTCTCCAACAGCCAATATCAGGGATAAATTTGCCTCTACATAGTCTACATCAGGTAAGACAATCCAGGAAAGAAGGGTCCATCACATAGAAGCAGTTTATCTTAATTTGCAGAGGTTAGTATTTTCCAAGTGTGAGTGTGCACACAGACATATTTCAAAGGATCCATGATTCTGCCCACGTGGGCCTTCCTGCCAGCAGCAGAGATCACGATCCATTTTTTGCTTTCTCATTCTTGATAATGCAACACAAGCCTTTATGCCCTTTCTGGGTACAATGAATGCTCAGGAAGTCCACTTTCCTTCTCAGACTTTTATGTCCCTGATTTGTACTCATCACTGATTTCTCTATCACTGACACTTCAAAGAGGGTCCAAGAGTCACATATATAGTACATATATATTCATGCATCAGACAGTATCACTGGGAGAACACTGGTGTTAAAAGGGGATTTTTCTGCTGAAGAACAGCTTGCTCTCTTCCTCCTACTCAGTTCTGGGCCTACCTCATGGTCTATCTGCAATACCTCTCCAACTGTGGTGCTACTGCCAGGGTTGATGAAAAAAAAGATTATAAAAATGCTGACAATCTTCTCCATTGTGTGCCTGTTTGCTGCCTGCCAGTTTTCCCTATGAATACTCTTAGTGTAATGCCGGAGAAACTGAGGTGAGATAGAGGTTAGAGAGTTATAATTATTTAATTTATTGGAGAATAAGTCCATTGACTGGATCGGACTATCGTCTCTAAGTATCCAGTATTGAATGTGGGGTATAGAGATTCTTTATAGGGAGTCAGAAACAATAACATAATGGGGAGCAGATATTCTGATGGGGAAGGGTATCTGATGTTCTAATAGATTGGGAGGAGCAGCATCTGATATTCTAAAATATAAGATCTTTTATTCTTATCAATTATTCTGATGATCAAGAGGGAAGCGTAATAGGATAGCCTGAGGTTTGGGGCAGAATGACTGAGATAGAGGCAGTTCAAGGAGACTGTGGCATTCCTATGGCATTACATTAGGATGATGTGATTTTGCTGGGTCTTACAGCAAGTTTTCTGCAGACTTGTTTTTGCCTTCCTTGCTTTTCACTATTTTATAAGATGCTGCTCCTTATCACCTTCTGCAAACCACCTCCAAAATGCTTGATGAATTTGTGTTCTAAAGTCATGGCATTTGGCTCTCCCATCTCTGCCTAACAAAGAAATCAAGTGTTTGCTATGACAGCTTCTATGCTTTTGGGCATTATCATCGTGTCAACTACTTTACAGCAGTTAAATTTTTATAGGAAATGGTTACATTCAAGGCCAAGATCTTGTCTTTTTTCCATTTCCTGTTTTTCAGCATCAACAGCTTCTCTGAATATGTCAAGTTGAAGCTGCTACAACCATATATAGTGCCTCTTCACCTTTTGTCCAATTTCTAATCTGATGTTAATTTTAAATTTTAATTAGTTTTCTGAGTTTTTCTATATTCTGAAAAGATATGTTACAGTTAACTGCGAGGCAAAACATCTCAGTGCTCTTCCCAAATCTTAACGTGTCAAATCCACTCAATTAAAGAGCAAGCAGGGAATCTTTAGTATTAGAAAGAAGTATTTCTAACTGATCAGGGTTCTGCAGAAGCTATTTGAATCCCAGGTAGTACCAATCCCAGGATACTGATGAAGAACTTCTAATAAGAAGGATTATTCCTCGATTTATTTAGGCAGTAGTCATAGACCTAGAATTATAAGATAAACTTTATAAACTTATCTTGCCCAAACCTTGCAATTCAGAGATAAGAAAATCAAGCCTCAAAGGAGTTAAATAACTGGCCCAAGGGCACAAAGGCAATAAAAAATAAAGGTAGGATCTGAATCCAGCTTTTCTCACTCCAGAACCAGTGCTTTTTTCCCCTGGTTCTGGGCTGCTCTGCTTTACTTCTTGTCAAGGAGGTGAAGGAAGGAGAGGGAAATATTTCTGCCATATTTGAAAACCTTGCCTTTGTTATGGTACCAAAGCTATGGGGCCTGCTTGCTTCACCTATAATCTTGATCTCATTAGGAGCTCTGTGGAACTTAAAACAAGCAGAGAGCTGAAGGAGATGAATGTATGTGCTGAAGATGGCTGCCATTATACTAGGGTGGTCTGCCTCTTAGGTTTTCTAACACTTTTTTTTGGCCTATGGGAAGAAGTGGGTCTCAGAAAGTATTGAGAGAATGCATCCTTCCTGCCTTGGAAATTGAGTGAGAGGTGAGGGAAGGATGGGATGCAGAAATGCTTCCTAGAAAGATGGAAAAGCCTCAGCCACTAATTTCAGCCTATCCCACCCAACTTCACTGCCTAAGTTCATACCTGCTTGCAGAGATATTCTGAAAATTTGCTTAACCCTTCTTCATGTAAACCCAACAAAGGGAAGATCTTAAAGAATCGTTCCACTTGGGGCAGATCCCCTTCCTTGGTGGCAATGTCGAACTTCTCTGTCACAATGGCCTTGAGACACTGCTCAGCTTCCTGAAGTAACTTTAGGTTAGCATCAATCATACTCCCTGTGAAGAAGGTGGAAGAAAAGAAGATAAATGGGAGAATGAACATAAATACATACCTTATTATCAGAGCCAAAATCTTTAAGAGGCTAGGCTCAATCACCTACTACTATCAAGGATTTGTAAAATCCCTAAATGGGAGGAGGGCAGAAAGGTTATGATCATTCTCCATTTCATTTTTACTTTTACATATAGCTTTTCCAGATCTCTCCCTAAAATTGTGTTACTTCCATATTATTGCCTTTCAAGATACTTTATCTTAAATAAACCCCCAGAAAGCTACATAATTTACTAGGTAAGAGATAGTATCTTGAGACCTAGTCTGAAAGCTATTTTATTGGTCCCCAAGGGCCATGTGCCTGCTGCCAGTTGAAATGGTATCATAATGGAAGTTTAGTGATTGTATTCCAGAGGTATTAGTTTAGTTTTTAGCTCAAAGGCATGAGAAAAGTACTGGGAAAATCTGACCAAAGGGCCTGCATTTGTATTTCAGCTTTGCTACTTTCCAACTGGGTGACCTTGCTCAGGATAGTGAACTGAACTAGAGAAGCTCTAAAGCCTATAATTGTATGACTTCCACATGTCCTATCCCATCCAATTTCACCCTTGAAGCTCACAGATGCTCTTTTTGTTTAATATTAAGAACTAAACTGGAAATCCAGTTGTGGACATTACAAACACAATCATGGGGAAAGCTCACCTTCTTTGCCTTGCCGGCTAAGTTCAATGACTGACTTGTCCAGAGACAGGTAGCGGTGGATGTGAGCAGCTGCTTGCTCATAGTCTTCATTCCGTAGAGCTGTCTGAACCCCATCCATACAAAACTTCAAGTCCAGGATGTCGTCAGCTCTCTGGATGGCTTGATAGAGACGATTCTATAAAGAGAGCTGGTGTTGGCTACTTGGATGATGACTCTACTGCTCTTGGTAGGGCTGTTAGGTGATGATTGTTTTAAATGCAATTGTCAAGTCTCTTTAGTATTTGGCAACTTTTAAAACTGATTTTTAAATAGTTCTAATCAAATTAGTTAATGTTAAATTCAGCATGGGCAGATAATATCAGTGCAAAATTGTCATTAGTCCTCTCAGATATATGTAATGTGGATAATGGTCAATCTTGGTATTAACTATTTTCTACTCTAGAAATCTAGGCTTAGATTTTCTTTTGTGAAGTGAAACCTAACAATTGATATCTAATAGTGATAATGATTTTCTTACAGAAGTGACACCATAGCAATAACACATTAGTCTATTCAGTTCTAAGCAATTCAGAAAATGTGAGAGTTGCACTTTGTACTCCTTGTACATTTCCATCAATAGGAACTATTACCCAAAATTATTTTCCAAAGATTTTCAGAGCAGTTTCAAAATCTGGATCTGTTTACTATTAGCAATCGAGTTGGTCAAATATGGATGAAATTTTGCTTGTAAGATATTATATCACTTTTCAATATCAAAAGGTCTCACCTAAATCTTCCCTATATGAATATACTTTTCATGCACCTCTAATCCTGTATTTCCTTAAAACATCAGTATATTAAATAAGTTATTGGTACACTTAGGAATTGGAAAAAAAAAAAAAAAGCCTTTCTTATGATATCCTGTAAGGACAATAGGACTGCTTCTTTCATTAAGCTGGATATGCCAGATTGAGAGATCTATAAGAGTCCCATTTTTTTTTTTCTGATCATCCAGCATTAGGCCATGTGTACCTGCTAAAGTTTTAATACTGAACTATCAGGTTTGGGGAGCTCAGACACAGAATAGGAATATTTTCCTTCTACCTTAATTTAACTTAAATTATTTAAACTATTGAAAGCTTAGTCTCGAGTAGATGAAGAAAACTGTTTTGTTTCAAATACTACTGGTCATAAGTTCTTACTACTTCCTTTTCTGCCATCAATGAAAGGAAATGTATTTGTATTGAAGTGATAGCTTCTGAATTCCTTGAATTACTTAGATTCCCTGAATCCTTGAATACCCTGTTATCCATATGCACATTAAGTAGGAATTATGAGAATTTAATTGTTAGAGAATTAATTTTTCATTATGTATTTGGTTAAAAAAAAAAAAAAAAGGCTGTGGGTCACAAACAGCCTTTACTTTAGGGATGAGTACTGAATATTCAGCAGTGTATTATCAGATATTCACTAGTAATAAGTTGTCAAATGTCTACTTCCTCTTTGTTTCTAGTAAGATTGATTTTTTTGTTAGTTCCTTTAAGAAAACAAAACAAAACAAAACAAGATCCACAGAAATTTTTCAAGATTTTCTATGACTTTGAATTTATTTTTAAGTGGAGAGGATAAAGGAACTGGTTATGATATTTTAAAAATAAAGTCAGTGAATAATATTTTAGAGAATTTTAGGGATCTACAGTTAAAATCTTTTCCCTTATGATTTATAGCTACCTACAGTGCCTAGCTCACGCAATGCCCATGTGAGGATTACATTTAGTTTGCTCTTACAGCCATTTACATGATAAATAAAAAAAACTGCCTTTGTAATAACAATTTAAAAAATCATCATCTTAAAAAGAGAGAAAGAGAGAGAGAGAGATCTGATATTTAAAAAATACATCCCATGACAGTGAAGACAAACTTCTCCAAAAGATAAGGATTAGGGGTCTGGATCAGATGAGGGTGAAGTCATCTTCAGTTCCCAAGTTAAACAGGTGGTAGGAAGTCAACAAATAGTGTTTTTAATCAATCACAGATAAAGAATCAAATTAATATGGATAATAGCCAATATTACTACTAGGAATCATATTTTACATTTATATGATCAGCTCAACCATTCGCTTTGATGGAAGACAACAACAAATATAACACAAGAATAATTTATATTTGACATGAAATTTTGCATTTACATTAAAATATGTTTCTATTTGGGAACACATATCTGAGGATAATTACCATCACTTCAAACAAAGTATGACATCATGATGAAGTATGAAGGTAGAGAAAAGGCTGACCTCTACAACTAGGTAAGACTCCCAGAGACAGAAAGGACCCATCTCACAGGTCTTCTAGTTCAATCCCCAGCTGACCAGGAATCCATTTTATCTACAACAACCAGACTGTTATGAAATGGAACTGACCATTTCCTGAGGCAGCTCATTCAGTTTTTAGATACCTCTTATTAAATAGTTTTTCCTTATATAGGCACCCCCCCCCCCCATTAGAATGGTTTGAAGGCAAACAATCATGAACATGGAATTTGAAAATATGGTGTAAGAAGAGTTATCACATCACTTATAGGTGGGGAAACAGACTAAGAGCACAAATTTAGGGAAACATCTCCTGACCCTCTAGCTTTTCTTCTAAGCAATGCAATCTTCAACAACAACAACTCAGTTTTATTACCTTGGCCAGGTCAAGCTGACGGACTTTGCTGGAGACATTTTCTGCCAGGCTGCAAGTGAAGGTGATCATTCCAGCCAGCTGCTTGGCATCTCCCTCAATCAGCTGCAGGTTGGGGCTACAAATACATATGAGCAGCAGATATGCAAAAATTTCATAACATTTAAGTTTCAGGAGAGATTTGTCTTCTGAAATCCCTAATCATCCCCTGCATAGATCTAGACAACACAGTCTGCACCAAGCCAAGACTCTTCTAGGACCCCGATTGGAAGGTTCAAGCTTCCTAGAAAAGTTCTCTACCAAAATTATCAATCAAAAAGATATGACTAAAAAAACCCCCCAAAACCAAAAATTAGGCAATAGAGTTTCCAAATTAACTAAGCAAAGAAATTTAAGAAAATCAAGCTCTCCTATTTGGCACCATGCCCAAAGGGCTATCAAACTGTGCATAACCTTTGCTCCAGCAGTATTACTACTAGGCCTGTAATCCAAAGAAATCATAAAAAAGGGAAAAGGATCCACATGTGCAAAAATGTTTGTGGCAGCCCTTTTTGTGGAACTAAGTTATGGTATCTGAATGTTACAGAATATTACTGTTCTATAAGAAATGATCAGGATGATTTCAGAAGCCTGAGATTTACATGAACTGATGCTATGTGAAATGAGCAGAACCAGGAGATCATTGTACATGGCAACAACAAGATCATGTTATGATCAATTCTGATGGACGTGGCTCTTTTCAACAATGAAATAAATCAGGCCAATTCTAATAAACTTGTGATGGAGAGAGCCATGCACATCCAAAGAGACAACTATGGAGACTGAATATGGATCAAAGCTTAGTTTTTTAACCTTTTTTGTATGCTGTTACTTGTTTTTTTCTTTCTCATGTTTTTCTTTTTTTTTTGATTTTCTTGTACAGCATGATGAATATGGAAATATGTTTAGAAGAAATGCACATTTAAACCATATCGAGATAGCTTACAAGCTACATTCTTGGGGCAGGGGAAAAAGGGGAGAGGGAGAAAAATTTGGAACACAAAGTTTTGCAAAAGTGAATGTTGAAAACTATTTCTGCATGTATTTGGAAAAATAAAATGTTGTTTTAAAAAATTAAAAATTGAAAGAAGAAATCATGCTCTCAAAAAGCAATTTCTGATGATGTTAGCAAATGTGGCACTGGTTCTAAACATAATCGATCTAAACACAACTGCCTTTGCTTTTGTATGACAATCAATCAACAAGCTTTTAATAAGCATCTACTATGTACAGGGACTATGCAAGGCACTGAGGATACAAAGACAGAAAAATTCAATAATCTCAGCTCTCAAGAAACTCATATTCTATTAGCAGAGACAACATACAACAGAGGTATCAAATACATGGTCCAAGGCCCCATTGTAATGTCACTGAAAAATGTTTGACAAAATAAATAAAAATATAATAGACCACAGATGATGCTAATATATGGTTTTCTGAGTTTATATGCAGGAATCCTCCTGTGTAGTTCAGTGGTCCCTGTCTCTGAATTTGACACCACCAATGTACAAATATAAATATGTATGTATGAATAAGTGGAAAAAAAATACAAGGGAGACAGGAAGTACTCTGGGTGAAATATTTTGTTTAGGAGGAGGTCCCTGAACTGAGTCCTAAAGAAGGGGAGAGGGAGTCTATGAGGCAGAGGTAAGGAAAGGGCATATTGGAGGCATGGAGGATGGTTAGTGCAAGGAGAGAGGGGAGAAATGCTGTGTTTATGAGGAGACAGAGAAGGCCAGTCTGGGGGGAGTACATAGTTGGGAAAGGGAATAAAGAATAATGAGGTGGGAAAGATAAAGTGTCAAACTTAAATCTTATCCCTGAGGGAACAAGAGTTGGAGTAGTCTATGGAGGAGAAGCATGATTTTGTCTGATCCATGCTTAAGGAAAAACCCATTCTAGCATCTATAGATGACAGCCTGTTCTAGCCTGGGGAGAGAGAGGAGGGGAGGAGACAGATTAGGGGGCGGGGGGGGGGGGAGTCACTGCCAGAGCCTGATATAGGTGAACAAGAGGATGGACACAAGAGAAGATGTGGAGAGAGAGGCAGCAGGATTTGACAAGTGACTGAATATGAGCAGAGAGGAAGTGAGATGTGAAGCATAATGTCAGGGTTAATTATGGGTGAGACTGAAGAAGGGGTGGGGTCTGACAGAAATAAAGAAGGCTGAGAGGGAGGGATCTGGGGGGAAATTCTGTGATGGACAGATTGAATTTTGAGGTGTTTCTGTGGCATCCAAACTGAACTGATGAGGAAGAAGTAGGAATGGAGCTCAGGAGACAGCCTCAACTAGATACAGGAATCTGTAAGTCACCTGCATAGAGAGGACAGATCCAAACACAACTAGAAAGTTATAAAAAAGAAACCAATAAAATTGTTAATTCGTCCAAAGAAAATTATTAGATTCAGATCTTTTGTTGTTGTTCAATCATTTCAGTAACATCTGACTCTTGGTGATTCCACTTGGGGTTTCCTTGGCAAAGATACTGAAAGGGTTGGCCATTTCCTTCTCCAGCTCATCTGACAGATGAGGAAACTAAGACAAATAAGGGCAAGTGACTTGCCTAGTCACACAATAGTATCTGTGACCAGATTTGAACTCAGGTCCCCCTGAATCCAGGGCTGGCTCTCTATCCACTGTGCCTCCTAGCTGCCCTTTATATCTCTATCTTTAGTTCAATAAAACTGGTTTGCTTTTTATTTTACGTATTTAAAATCATTCTGTGAAGGAGACCATAGATTTCACCAGATATACTGTGACTTCATCTGAACCCTTCATTTTACAGATGAGTGCAGAGAGGCCCACAGAGAAAGGTAAGCTGACCAGGTCCCACAGCAGGGAGGGGGATTCTGGAGCCAGGGCTCTTCCACTCCGTTCCACTACGCTGGGAGCCTCGTCCCTGACCAACCAAGCACTCACCCCATCCGATGCAGGGTGATCATCTTGTTCTCAATTGTGCTTTGCTGCTCCAAAAGGGCATCCAGCTCTTCTTCTACCACTTTCTGAAACAAATAGCAAGTCTCACGTCATATCCAGGGTTTATACTATTTCCAAAAAGACAAGAGCAGCAAACACTGTGTCACGCAGCTGGGGGACAGGAGGGAACAGAAAGGCGTAGCGACTGCAAACAGTCAAAAACTTTGGTTCCATCTAATGCCACTAAAATAGCTGTCTGGTTCCAAGGGAAAACTACACATGACCAAGGCGTACTTGGTATAGATAAAATAATCATCTATGTAAAAGCCTGTGAAGATGTTTACAAGCCTTGACAAGTTCAATGAATGAGGTACTTACGATGGTAAAGTACTAGATGAAAAGTATCAAACTTGAAAAAACAGGTAGCTGTTTAAAAAAACCTTTGAGTGAGGTGCAGTGCTCATTAATGTCTGTTCATCCCCAAAGATATCAATGATAAAAGAATATGAGAGTTGGCACGGGCCCTTTATACCTAACCTTAAACAGAAGCTTTGGTGGGCACCAATCTGGGAGCTGGGCCCGGAGGCCTGGCCTTGCTGCTTGTGACTTGTGTGTCCTCAGGCAAATGACTGAACATCTCTGGGACTTGGGTCTCCTTCTCTGTGAAGTGAGGGGATTGTACTAGGTCTCATCTTTGCACTGTTTCCCCCGCAGCTGCCCAGTCTAACTGTTGGATCAGAGTAAAGGGCTCTTACTCCTGTAAAGAACAGGACTGAATTTGAAACAGTGAATTTGGTGCATGGGTTGAGAATGGAAAGCACTGGGTTCAGCCTGAGAGTTCTCAAGCTTCCAATTAATAAGCTCTGGCACTTAATAGAGCTCTGAATCAACTCTTCCTGACAAAAGGCCTTTAAAAAAATTATTTATTTTTAATACACATTGTTTTATGAATCATATTAGGAGAGAAAAATCAGAGCAAAAGAGAAAAACCATGGGAGAGAAAAAAAAACACTTTTAAATGAACATAGCATGTGTTGATTTGTATTCTTAGTTCTTTTTCTGGATGCAGATGGCATTTTCTGTCTAGTCTATTGGGATTGCTTTGGATCACTGAACTACTGAGAAGAACCAAGTCTTTCAGTTGATCAACGCTTGACAAGAGGCCTTAAAGAATTGGAAGACAACCTGTCATTACACAGTAAAAATGATGAAAATAACTATTTTTGACTCAATTATCCTATTATTGGGAGTATACATCCAAACTATTATGATGAAGTTACAGCTACTTAATATATATATTTAAATATATACATATATGCCTATATATAAATACACGTGTGTATATATCAATGTTATTTGTAATTGCAAAGAACTGGAAATATGTCCAGCAGTTGTGAATGGTATGTCGGTCACTTAGTCAGTGAACGGACTACGGTGTATCCATGTAATGGAGTACAATGATGTCATTTAAGTACGAGAAATATACAGAAATTTGAAAAAACTTTTGGGACGTATTAGCATAAAAATAATAAAAACCATAAGGAGGCTTCATGAAAAGAAAAACACACACAATGACAAAATAGCATTACTCTGTGTGGAAATTCATTTCAAGTGTAACTAACTGTGAATGTGATTTTTTTTTTTTAAAAAAGCTGATTATTTTAAAATCAAATAAATTTGATTTTATCAAATCAAATCAAATCAAAAATCAAAAAAAAAAAAAATCCTTCCCTTCCACTGCTAAAAGACTTGGAAACCCGGTGACGGTATCCCTGCCTGAGACAAAGTTTAAGAAAAGGGAACTGGCTGAGGAGAAACTGCGGGGTGGGGGTTGGGGCAGGTGAGACAGGGAGGAAGGAAGAGGGTCTCCTGATCTCCCAGGGTGGGGAAAAAAGCTTCAAGGACTCACTTGCTGGTGCTTAGCACAGAGCCTGGCACACAGTAGGCGCTTAATAAGTGTTTATTGAATTGAATGAAGTTTGCTTTTTCATATAATAAACCTTCAAGTTCTTTAGGTTCCATCAAGTACGTTTTTTTTTTTTCTTAGTCAAAACACCCCCACGTGGAGTGTGTAGGGGCTGATCGTTAAATGGGGGTGGGGGTGGGGGAGGGGATTCCGTCCCCTTTTTAACATTCTGAGAACTTTTAATATACTTGTTTTCTTTGGTCATTGTTACGCCTTCTATTTGACGCATTGAAATGCATCCATCCAGTCACGGTCCGTGACGCTAATGGAGCAATCGGCCAGCATTTATGAAGTGCCTGCTGTGAGCCGGGGCTGGGGGAGGGGAGAGGGGGGAGGGGTAAGACGGACCGGGCCTCCCTGGGCCTCCCACTGACGGCCGTTCTCTCCTGGAGTTGGTCCGGAGAAACCCCGGAACCAGCCTCTAACCGGGGCAAAGACGCGCCGCTAGCGCATATCGAAAGCGCTTTGAGGGCATTATCTAAGCGGAGAGGGAAGAATCTCGCGCCCATTTTACAGAAGAGGAAAACCGAGGCCGGGGGGAGGTTGGGCGAGGGTCGCGGCGAACGGAGGAGGACCCGAGGCGAGCCCTGGGGTTCCCTGCCTCCCCCTCCCGCCCACCCTCCGGGCCTCGCCCCCTCCGAGGGGCCGCTGCCGGGCCCGGAGGCAAGCGAGTCCCGGGACTCCCGGGGAGCGCCCGGGGGGAGGTGGGACCCCCACCTCCTCATTGCATAAGACGCTCGTACGCCGCCTCCAGCTCCTGCAGCTCGGTCAGCGAGCGGATGAATTCCGCAGAGAGCTCCGAGCAGCAGCCGCCTCCCATCCCGTCTCCAGACGGCTTGACTGGGGAGCTGCCGTCCGCCATCTTGTCGCCGCGGCCGCGCTTCCGGCTGCACTGGGGAGGACCCTGCGCTTCCCCCCTTCCGCGCGAGCTAGGCTGCCCCGGGAGATGCCTGTAACAATAGCAGTTAATTAAATGAGTAATGGGGGTGGATCCCAAAGTTCTAATGCACTTTTCAGCTCTTACTGGCCGGGATCTGCACTAAGGGACCTGAATAATGGCAATAACAAGCGCAGCAACTGTCATTTTTATAGCGCTCCAAGGCTTTGCATGTACGTAATCCCGGGGAAAATGCCGCACGCTTTCGTCACTGACACATAACACGACGCACTTTGATTTCTGAGAATCCGTTCCCTCGTCAGGAGGGAAGAAAGCATTCTCAAAATGGAACCAGGTGGAGGAGGGGCTGCGGTGGACGACTGATCAGGCGTAGCATCGGCTACCTCTTTCCCTTTGGCGCGGGACCGAAAGGTCCTCGCGCGGCGCCTGCGCACTTGGCTCGTTTGAACAGCGAATGTAGGAAGCCGGCGGAATGGCGCTGGTGGCGGCTTAGACCCTGTGGCGGGGGTAGATCTCTATCCGTCGGTTATCTGTGCCATCCTGCCCGCCCGCGGGGTAAGGAGCGGCTTCGCAGGCCCCGTGCACCCCATGGGGCAGGAGGGGTGAAGGGGAGCTGGTCCCTGCCGACGCTTCGAGGGTTTGGCGGGCCCGGCCTGCGGCAGGGAAGGCGATGGGGGGAGGCTGGGCCTAGGCCTCGGGCCCCGGGCCTAGGTCGGGGCGGTGGGGAGGAGGCGGCACGTGTGGTCCCCGCGCCCCCGGGAGGCCTCTTTCTGGGCCGGACCGAGCCCCGCGAGGGGCTGAGAGGCCTTGGAGTCGCCCGGGGCCAGGGGCGGGCACTGGGCGCGGCGCGCACGGAGCCCGAGGGGGGACCGGGCCCGTTATGCAGGTACTGCTGCCTGCCTGTGGCGGGCTGGGGGGGAGGCGGGGCGGGGGTTAAGGCTTCTCCTTGCCCCGTCCCGGTGGGCGATTCAGCGAGACTCGTCGAGTTCGGACCCGGGGCAAAGCCCTTTATCGCTGCCTGCCTCCGTTTCCTGATCTGTAAAATGGGAAGCGCGATAGCTCGCCCTTGCGGGGTTGCTGCGGAGACTCACGCAGCCGATACCTGCAGAGGACACGTGGGAGATGGAGAGA
Organism: Sarcophilus harrisii; assembly: GCF_902635505.1. NCBI lineage: Eukaryota > Metazoa > Chordata > Mammalia > Dasyuromorphia > Dasyuridae > Sarcophilus > Sarcophilus harrisii. The sequence continues at coordinate 38,366,748 of NC_045427.1, read as the reverse complement.
CGCCGTCATCCTCCTTTTACAAATGGGGAAACTGAGGCTGCAGGATGTTGCGGGCTCTGCCAGCGAACGTCCGACCTTGACTCTGACTCCGGTGTTGTTCCGTCCGCTGCTTTCCCGAGGCTGCTCCGGCTCCCGTTACTCTCCTGAGGAGGGGACGCTTCTTAGTCGGAACAGTTTTCGATGTCCCTGGTTTAATGCATTTGGGAGGAAATACTAAGCTTGGAGATGGTTACATTGACCTTTCTTTTAAAAATTGTTGAATAGGAAAATAAAATGTTTATTTTATGAACTTAGCGAGCCCACAGGGTTTGAAACTATCAGTTTGTGTTCTTGCATGTCTTTTAGTGCTTCTTGGAGCAGATCTCTACAGAAACTTGAATTCAGAGATACTGGGTGGCCCTGTTACTTTGTCACCATGTTCCTGTACAACTTGACCTTGCAGCGAGCCACTGGTATCAGCTTTGCTATTCATGGCAACTTCTCAGGTAAGTTCTGTAGCCGGGTTTTTTCCAGTTTAAAAACAACTTTTTTTTTTTTTTCTTCAGTAGGATTGGGGAGACCCAGCAGTTTGCAAATAAGTTCATCTCACAGTCCCTAGGGTTGGTGTAGAGCAGGTCACCTTAAGGTTAGTTTCTTGTCTCCCCAGACATTTCAGCAGCCATCAGAAGTTCAACAGGACATTAAGTGGTTCCCAAAGTACTGTGGAAGAAAGAAAGATGCGGTGCTTTTGCTGAAGGAAGTCAGTTTAGCTGGAGAGAGAGGATGTATGTGTCAGTGAGAATTCGGTGCTTACTGTGTGTAAGTTGATTTGAGAGTAGGATGGGTGGGGGTTTACAGAGAAGGTAACTACTAGTTTCTCAAGGAGCAGAGATGTATATAAAGTAGCATATTTAGAATATAACCACCTTGCAAATGCAGTGGTTTGGGGAGAAAGGACACTTGCAGGAGTGAGGATCTAGAGTTAAGTCTTGAAGGAAGCATAGAAGTTTAGAGGGGAGATGGAAGATTGTATTATTTCTCTCTCTCTCTCTCTCTCTCTCTTAAATGAGAAATTTTTTTTTTTTTTTTGCTGAGGCAATTGATGTTAAGTGACTTGCCCAGGGTCACACAACTGGCATGTATTAAGTGTTTGAGGCCAGATTTGAACTTAAGGGCTGGCGCTCTATCCACTGTACCAACTAGCTGACCCTAGAGCTGGAAGTATATTTTTGGGGAAGGGGAGACTTATTCCAATGGCATAGATGTATAGAACGATTTCCCCCTCTCCCCCCCAAGGCAGTTAAACATAGAAGTAATTTGCTTTGGTCTGTAAGCATTCCCCCCCAGGCAGTTGGAGTTAAGTGACTTGCCCAGAGTCACACAGCCAGGAAGTGTTAGTGTCTGAGGTCTGAGGATTTGAACTCGGGTCCTCCTGACTTCAGGGCTGGTGCTCTACCCACTCTGCCACCTAGGTGCCCGAGCACTTCTTTGTTACTTTTTCAGATAGCTCTTGATGATTGTTCACAAACATCTTCCCTTCTTCCCTCTAGGAACCAAACAACAGGAGATTGTTGTTTCTCGAGGGAAGATTTTGGAGCTGCTCCGCCCTGACCCCAACACTGGGAAGGTACATACCCTATTGACTGTGGAAGTGTTTGGCGTTATCAGATCCCTCATGGCCTTCAGGTTAACAGGTGGTACAAAAGACTACATTGTGGTTGGCAGTGACTCAGGCCGAATTGTCATCCTGGAGTATCAGCCATCCAAGAACATGTTTGAGAAGATCCATCAGGAAACCTTTGGCAAGAGTGGGTGCCGCCGAATTGTGCCTGGACAATTCTTAGCTGTCGATCCCAAAGGCAGAGCTGTCATGATAAGTAAGTGATTTTTGCAACTGGATTTTTTTCTAGTTCTGCTTGTACTGATTGTTTAGTTTAAGGAGATTGCTGTGTGCTAGGAACTCTAGTTTCTGAAACTAGTTTTACCTGCTTAGAAAATGGACACATTTCTCTTGAGATTGTTAGGGCAAATTTACAATTTGTTGTTTGCTTGATTCAGTGCTGCCCATATTTTCATGACCCCATTTTGGAGTTAGATACTGGACTGGTTTGCCATTTCCTTCTTCAGCTCATTTGACAGATGAGGAAACTGAGGCAAAGTTAAGTGACTTGCCCAGGATCACACAGCTGCTAAGTGACCTAGGCCAGGTTTGAACTTGGGAACATAAAAGTGTTCCTGATTTCATGCCTGCCACCCCGCTGTAACTACTTAGCTGTCCTATTGGACAATGGCTGTCCATCTCTATAATTACTAATGGGTAAAATGTATTATAACTAAACAGTAGAGTAGGTTAAAAGTGAGTTCTAGATTTTTAAACGATGGGGTCAATATAAAAATCCTTCCCCTGCCTCCTGTAGTTTTCATAGCCATTGTCCCTCCTCTAGAACAAATTTGTCTTATTTGAGATGTGGTAGGGAGGAGGCATGCCTGTTTTGAGGAAGAAACTGGCTTGTTTGGCCTTCAGCATAAATGTTTCCATCAGCCTGAAATGATGATTTACATTCATGTCTCTTCTCTGAGATTTTTTCTGGAGAAAATATTGTGTATAACTGATCAGGCTTTGAGAGGGAAACTAGCTGAGGATCCCTGAAGTAATGGGAGTATTTAATCTTAGACTGAAAATAACTTTTCATTAGGTCCTAAATTTCCTTAAACACTTTAGCACATACAAATCTTTTTTGATAATAGCTTTTTATTTTCAAAATACATGCAAAGATAGTTTTCAATATTCACCCTTGCAAAAAAAAATTTGCAAAATGTTCCAAGTTTCCCTCATCTAGATAGCAAGTAATCCAATATATGTTAAACTTGAGCATTTCATCTATATGTATTTCCCTTGCTGTACGAGAAAAATCTGTTCAGAAAGGGGGGAAAAAAGCCAACAACAAAAAAGGTGAAAATATTATGTTGTGAACCACATTCAGTCCTCTGAGTGCAGGTGGGAATCTTCATCACAAATCTATTGAAATTAATCTGAATCACTTCATTGTTGAAAAGAGCCAGATCCATGAGAGTTGATCACCTAATTTTGTTGCTGTGTATAATATTCTTTTGGTTCTACTCATTTCACTTAGCATCAGTTCATGTAAGTCTTTCTAGAAATCATCCTGCTTATCATTTCTTACAGAACAATAATATTCTATAACATTCATATACCATAATTTATTCAGCCATTCTCCAACTGATGTGCATACACTCCGTTTCCAGTTCCTTGCCACTACAAAAGTCACATTTGTGAAAATAATTTCTTGGGAGTTTGATTGGTATGGCATTGAATGAGTAGATTAATTTAGGTAGAATTGTCATTTTTATATTAGTTCAGCCTACCCATGTGTATTATTTACACAAGTCAGTTTTTAAAAGGAGTTAGTAAGTACAAATAGAGGTGGAAAGTATGGTGAATGTAGCTCTATTGTGGGAGGGACAGTTGTTGGAGTGATACTTACTGGCTCTTGAACTTGATCGATCACTGGACTTGGTCAGGTCCTTAGGTCAATTCCTGTCTTTGACCCTTAGAAGCTATAATAATTAGGCATGTCTCAGTTACCTCATGTGAAGTGAACTATTTGAATTAAGTGGAGTTCCAGCTTTAAATCTTGTGATTTTTTAATCTTCATGGGGTTTGAGCTATGGGCTTTTTTCTTTAGTTGTTTTCTTCATGATGTGGATTGGCCATGTTTGTTTTTTGTTTTCATCTTCAGGTGCCATTGAAAAGCAGAAATTGGTTTACATTCTCAACAGAGATGCTGCTGCTCGGCTTACCATTTCCTCCCCTTTGGAAGCCCACAAAGCAAATACTTTGGTTTATCATGTGGTGGGAGTAGATGTCGGATTTGAAAATCCCATGTTTGCTTGTCTGGAGATGGATTATGAGGTAAAGGTCACCATAGATTAAGTTTCCTTCTACTTTGCTTCATATTGGGTCAGCATTTTTAAAACAGTGCCTTCTGCTACATAGTTTCTTGTCTCTGTTCTCCTGCTGTTGTCTCCAGTCCTACTTTTGGCAGTGGACTGCTGCCCACCCCCCCCCTCTTTTTTTTTTTTTTTTTTTTACCCTGAAATGTTTAGGAATTGATTTGCACATATTCAATATCCTGGGCTCTGATTTGAGCTATCTACCCCGATCAGTGAATCGTTATTCAACACAGAGGACACATAGAAAGACAAGATGTCCCTGTCTGCAGAGAGCTTATAGTTTGAGAGGAGATGACAGACAAAAGACCTGTACAAACAAACTATAGATAGGAGAGATGAAAATTGATTTTGGTAACCTCAGGATACAGACCCTCCTGACACTGGTCTTCATTCTACCAGGAGATTCTAACCTGATTTTGCTCCTTTCTGCTTTTTGTTCTTTGCAGGAAGCAGACAATGATCCAACAGGAGAAGCAGCTGCCAATACCCAACAGACGCTCACTTTCTATGAGTTGGATTTAGGGTTAAACCATGTGGTCCGAAAATATAGTGAACCTTTGGAGGAGCATGGCAATTTTCTCATCACAGGTATTTCCTCCTTTAAGCTGCTTCCTCCCCTTCCTCAGGTTACTGCCCATCTCCAGGTCTGGCCTCAGTCAGGCTGGAATGAGTAAATGAGATTGGGTGTGGGAGTGATCCCAGCAGATGGGGCTGATGAGTTCATTGAAGTCGTGAGTTAAAAAGGAAGCAAAGCAGAGGGCTCAGAGTTTGATGGTAGGAGGGAGACCCAGGAAGAAGTGTTGACCGGAACACCAGGAAGTTCAGTGTCATTGAAACTCGGTGTGGGAAGCATTTCAAGAAAGAATTTATTATTAAAATGAGATGGGGGAGATAGCAGGACATGAGGGCTGAAGCGCTTGGAACCTTACATTGACAGCTGGAGGTCATTGAATCCAACTGCCTTCTACTATAGAGGAGAAAATAGTGCCAAGATTATGTGATGATTTCAGTAATGTAAAAGCTAGATTACAGTGCGGTCTGGAGGGGGAATGACTAGACAGAAAGTAGATAGAAAACAATAAGGGAGTTATTTGAGTGGAAGAAATTGGAGGTAGTTGGTAGGATCAAGCAGAAGGAGCGAGTATGTGTGTTGACATAGGAAAATTCTTGAAAAATGAATTGGGGGAAAATGAATTTAAATTCATGTTGGAGCATTTTAATGGTTTCAGGCAAACATTTGTAAACCAAGTTTTGGGGGACAGGTATATGTCATGAGAAATGGTCCCTGACTTTGATCTGATAACAGAAAGAGATGTAGAATCATAGATTTAAAGGGGAACAAGAGACCATAGCCCAAAGCTCTCCTTTCCCAGTGAGGGAAGTGGCTTAGAAGTCAGTACAGATGAAAACTTGACTGAAGTTGAGGATTTCACATATCCACACTATGCTTCTATTTTGTCAGCAATTTTTGTCTAATATTGAGTATTTATCCCAAAGCTGGAGTCTTTGGGTATATCAAACACTAGATTACTGTAGTTTTTGTAAAAGTCTTGTGAACCTAACCTATTCCACCTATCCATGACTCTGTTTCTTAGTCTGTACCAAAATGATTTTGATGACCACTTCTTTATAATATAGTTTTAGGTGTGGTACAGTTAGATCACCTTCATTTGCTTCCTCTCCACTGCCTATTAGTTTCTTGAAATTCAAGACCTTTTGTTCTTCCAGATAAATTTTGTTATATTTTCTAGCTCTGTAAAGCAATTTCTTGGCAGTTTGATTGGTATGACACTAAATAAGTTGATTAATTTAGGTTGAATTTTCATTTTTATATTCGTCAGGCCTACCCACAAGCACATGATATTCTTCTAGTTGTTTAGATCTAACTTTATTTGTCTTGTAATTGCCTCATATAGTCCTGGCTTTGTCTTGGCAAGTAAACTCCCAAATATTTTATGTTATCTACTGGAAGTTTAAATGGAATTTCTCTTTGTATCTCTTGCTTCTGGATTTTATTGGTAACATATTAAAATGCTGTTGATTTATGGGGATTTATTTTGTGTACACATTCTATGCTTCAGTGTGTTAGCAGAGCTTTTGCATTTGTGAGGGTTCTGCTCTGCCACAAACTTTGTGCTTGACTCTGTTCCTTATTCAACCATAAAAAGGTAAACATTACACTTGGTGCATCCCAACAAGCTAGATAAGATTGAAATTAAAAGCACAACTCTGGTGAATTTCTCCATTTGGAATGTACTGTGTATATTGAACTATGGTCTGCTTTTGGGAGAGGGAATTGGTAAAATTTTGAGGTTATCTGGCCTTGCTAACATGTTTTGCTTCATCCCCACAGTGCCAGGAGGCTCAGATGGTCCAAGTGGTGTATTGATCTGTTCTGAAAACTACATCACCTATAAGAACTTTGGTGATCAGCCTGATATCAGATGTCCCATTCCTAGGAGGCGGGTGAGACCTTTTGGGATTAACAGGAGGGAGAAGGGTATTTGGGAATAGAAATAGAGAAGGAACTTGGGCGAGGAGAAAGTAAAGTAAGTGATGGAAAGATAATTGATTAGATAGTAATGTCTTGTGTCATAAGCCAGTTGTATATGAAGACTTTGCTCATTGCCTGAAATGATGATTATTTCATGATTCTTCTCTGAATTTTTTTTTCCCTGAAGACAAAACTTACCTCTCTGAATCTGATCAGGCTCTGAGGCCCCAATAGGGTCAAGACTGGCCATAGTCTTTGTCACTAACATTGTTGAGGCAGCTATTGATGACACAGGTACATAAAGTTATGATTTGGCTCCTTTTGCTGTGACTAAAATGTCATCCTCTGCTTCAGACCCAGTGATTGTTCTGAAAGGAAAAGTGCCATTTCTAAGATCTTGATTGTTTGCCTTTGTTAGAATGATTTGGATGACCCTGAGAGAGGAATGATTTTTGTCTGCTCTGCCACCCATAAGACCAAGTCTATGTTCTTCTTTTTGGCACAAACTGAGCAAGGAGACATTTTCAAAATCACTTTGGAGACAGATGAAGACATGGTAAGTAGATTAAGAAAGGAGTGAGAGCATTTTTATCTGTTGGAATTAGTGTTTGTGATGCATGTGTGCTTTTTTGTCACATCCCCCTACATTTTGATTATATATCTTTTCCTTCTTCAAAGCCTATAGCTAGTTCATTCTCTGTATAGTTGGGAGGTCCTTTCTATATGGAGATTGTCATATTGGTAGAAGTTAACTAACTGAAGTAGAGGGCTAACTCTTTTATATTAGGCAGAAAGAGAGTAATGCCATATAGTGTTACCTGGCTTTTTGGGTGTACCATGTAGAATAGCTAGATTGTTTGATTTTCATTTCAACTTCCCAGTATTTGGGTGCTTCATATGCTTATCATAAAACCCCTCCTAGTAGTCCCAAAATGTGCTATGCCATTTAATCCATTCTCTGTTCTGTTGTCTGCTTTCAGGTTACTGAAATCCGGCTGAAGTATTTTGATACTGTCCCTGTGGCTGCTGCTATGTGTGTGCTTAAAACAGGCTTCCTCTTTGTGGCATCAGAATTTGGAAATCAGTGAGTATCTCTTAGTGCTGTTTCACCAGTTTTAGTCCTAATTGGCCTCTATAGTGCACTTAAAAAAAAAAAAAAAAAAAAACAGTGGCTTTTTTTCATTCCTTATCTTGGGAGCATTTAATCCTTACAACAGGAGCCTGTGTCCCATGGTGTTGCTCCACCTCTCTTGACAGATGTCCTTATCCTAGTTTCTCTGTAGGTCCATTCTTCACGGTTCTGACCTTTAACCTGTCTTTTTCTGTGATTTCATCTCCTCCTGCACCTTTAGCCTTTGTGCAAATAATTCCCAGATCGCTCTATCCTTTCATCCTAAATTTCATTCCTTCAACTGGATAGCTCATTTTTTCAATCAGTCTTCATTGAATACTTTTAGTAAACCTCAGGTATTACTTGACTAAAAGTTTTTTCTTGTTTAAGCCACTTACGCTCTCCAGTGCTGTTTCCTCATCTAGAGGTTAATCTAGTTTTCCAGCTCCAAATCTATGTTACAGTGACCTTCCACACTGATTCCTTCTAACATTTCTGTGAATAGTGTGCTAGTTCTCTCCCAATAACCCAGTCTCCAAACCTCTACTAAAATGCATGGGGTATTAAGAATGAGTTGATCAGCATCTGCCAATTCTTTGTAACATCTCTTGCTTGGATCAACATAGTGTACCCTCTTAATTGTTTTCTTTGTATCTAATTCATTATGAACAGACTTGAAATTATTATCCAAAATAGAAATTTTTCATTAAATTATTCAGTTTAGAGAGTTAAGAAATCTTTGTATGTCATTTTACTGCTTAATCAATAGTCATTAAAGACCCAGTGTGCTGAATGTATCCTTTTTCTGAGCATGAACTGGAAGCTTCTTATATAATTGTATTAAGATTTAGGTATCTGGGATTTAATCCAGGCTTTACCTAATTATCTGTTTGATTTGGAGACTTATTTGACTTAGTTGACCTCTTTGCTTATAGATTTAAGAGCATTTCAACTTTGTAGGCTGCAGTTAAAGAATGTTATTAGCAGTTCTAATCTAATGTCATTGCTTTCCCTTTGTTGGTTTGCCCTTGAACCAATACGCCATTAATTAGGCTGGCTGGGTAAGGACAAATCAGTTGTATTGCTTATTAGCAGTCTTAATTAACTGAATTGTTAAACCAGGGCACTTCCCAGTTGTCCATTCCCAACATGTTTAACAATGTAAATTTTAGGGCCCCAAAAGTCGGACACATTTGTTAGGGAATATGTGGAAGATGATTAGAATGGAGTTTGGCAATTCTTTAAATTTCTTTTATTCATTCTATTTCACTAAGAGATTGTATGTATCATATTTATGCAACTTGCATGCTTGTATCTATGAAACTTTTAAAATTGTCGGTATTTCCTTTCTTTGGTTTTACTATATGTATCAAAGATTACTCTGCTGATGTCTGTTCAGTAAATTTCTTCAGCCCTGCTCTCTGCTTAATACTAATGAAGAAAACCAAATGCTGGTAAACAGAATTTCTTGAAATTTTTCTGATTCTGCAGAACAGTCTCTGCTAAAAATTAATATAGGTTATTTGTGGAGCAATAAGATAATTTTAATTTTTTGTTCTTCATTCATGACAAGATTCTTCCCATTTCCTGGCAAGTGCTCTAAGCAAAGTTTTGATTCTTCTTCCTTCACAGTTACCTGTATCAGATTGCCCACCTTGGTGATGATGATGAAGAACCCGAGTTCTCATCTGCCATGCCCTTGGAAGAAGGAGACACATTCTTCTTCCAGCCTCGGCCTCTCAAAAATTTAGTGTTGGTGGATGAACTGGATAGTCTCTCCCCTATTCTGTTTTGTCAGGTACAGCCCAGTCCTTCTCTTCTGTCCTCGAGTATAATGGGCGAAGCATCAACACCTCAGATGGAGACGGACATTTTTCTGCCCTAGCTAGGTTGGAATGTGCAAGGCTTAAGTCTTTCCTGAGGGAAAAGAATTGTACGCACTCTTCTAGGGAGTCTGGCAGTGTTTCTGTGAGAGGCTTAGGCAGAATTTTGAGCCCTCCTTTAAATATAACTCTTTAAATTACTTAAGGTGGGGGAATGGGAGGAATAATATATATAGAATTCATTATTTCTAATTGTATAGAAGTTAACTTGGGGCAGAAAGTTTTTTATTTTTATACCTAATATCTTGTATGTATTAGGCCAATTAATGTGCAATTTTTTTTACATTAAATTTTTTATTTCCTTAAAAATAATCATTTCCCCCAAGGAGAGAGACACAACATATGGGAAGAATTTTGGTTCTTATGGGGATACATTAAAAGTAGTATTTTTTTTTTTAACATTTGAAATTAAAGTTATGAAAAACAAGATAAAACTCAGTCAAGAAAATCACGACATGACCAGTTTTGGCCTGAAACCTTGATTACTTTTTGTGTGTCTCTTTTCTACAAGGGAATCTGGAAAGTTTCTGAATTTTTTATATTGGGTTTTTTGTTGTTGTTGGGTTTTTAAATTTAGACTCTTTCCCTCTTGAGAAAAGAATAGAATTGAGAACAACAGAAAATGAAACTAGGGGTCCCATTTAGCTAGTTGGGTTTCTTTGTTTGGAAAACATAATTGCTCTAAATTTACTTTGGACAATTTTGTAGTTGAAGGAATGGATGAAAACTTAATAAAGAAAAAAGTATCTTTGTAAAGTGTAGTATCCCCCTAAATTAGAGAAAATTTCCCTAAATCCCAGAGACTTGACAATCTCTTAGGAACCTGTCTTCAATTTTATCCTATTAATTTGAAGAATTTTGTGCTGGTCACAAAAATTGAAGACATTTCTTGTGACAGGCTCTCCCCTTTCACTCCAGGATTGATACTGCCTTTTTGGAGCTAGGGGAACCATATTACAACAGAGTGAAATGTCAGATTAGCTCCAGCTGAATCAGCTTGATTTTGTTTGGTTTGGGATGATAGAGTAACCAAGTTCTTCTGTGCAGATTGCTGATCTGGCCAATGAAGATACCCCACAGCTGTATGTAGCTTGTGGCAGGGGACCACGATCTTCTCTGAGGGTTTTGAGGCATGGACTTGAGGTAAGGTGGATTGCCAGATTACTTCATAGGATCATGGAATAACATTGATGTGATAGAATACACTTTTATTCTGGTTGTAGTGAAGGCAGTTAGGATTTGGTTTGTTGAGTATTTTTTAAAAATCCACTTCCCAGGGGGACACCACAGCTCTAAACTAAATGATACAAAATGAGGGGGTTTCCTAGGTCAAAGGCCTGGGGTCAGTGAGGCAGTGGTATACAAATGTAGTGTATTGGGTACTCGGCACTAACATGATTAAATCCATTCTGAATACCATAAGAACTCCAATCCATGTCCTTATATATGTTACCTTATAGAATACAGCAAGAGCTCTTGATCTGTAAAACAATGACCCTGGAAAATGTCATCAAGAGCCCTAAGTCATCTAAAGGGTTACTTGAATTGGTTCTGTTAAAATAGCATCCGTACTTCTGTCTAGTTTTGTTTTTCAGTCTTCCAGAAAAATTGAAATATTTTTGAAATTGTAAATAGTCTGTTTATTTTCATTGGCCTTAATGCAGTCTTCTGTCTTCAATTTTATCCTATTAATTTGAAGAATTTTGTGCTGATCACAAAAATTGGAGACATTTCTTTCTACCTATCTTTAAGGTTCATGTTTGTCATTAGTCCCATCCCTTACTTTGTCACTTCAGGTCATTTCCAACCCTACTATCTTAATTCTATCCCTAAATTTAAAGCTTAAATTAAGTTTGTTTTTTGTTTTGTTTGTTTGTTTTTGGCATTGTCTTAGTTGACTTGGTTTTGCATTGTCTGTGATGGGGTTGTTATCCTACTGGGCCAAGTCATTAACTTTGGCATTAAATCTGGTCTTGAACTTAGTCCACTGAATTAATACTCCTAATGAAATTTGATAGTGTGTTATCATCTTGTGGATCATGAGCTACCCCTTTGGCTAGAGATTATATATAAGGATACAAGTTACAGTTCTTCCTATACCATTCAAAATGGACTTAGTCTTTTTAGTGCTTAGTGGACAATATGGTACCTTTTCATCCCACTGTGTTGTGGCCTTCCTAGATATTCTTTGTAAGTTACTTTTGCCTGGTGACTGAGCTGATGACGATGAACCTCTATATAGCAACTTTGGTTTACATCTGATGGACAAAATCCATGATTAGGCCTGGACTCAGAAGCTTTCTAGCTTAGCTAGTTTTTCAGAATGTGCTATTGATGGCCTTTTAAAATCTGGGGCTCCCTCTACCTCAGGATGAGGAAGAGAAGCATTATGGTGCTATTTCCTTGGGTTATTTCTGAGCAGTCCGGCATGGAAAAAAGGGTTTGTAATGAGTGCAGACATTAAGCATACTAGGGGAGTCAGACCATTCTTTCTCGGGTTCCCTCCTGACAGTTGCAGAGAAGATCCTTGAGAGTTGACCTAAGCTATTTGCTGTCTAGTCAGTGGGCAGCAAGATTGTTCCAGCCAGATTCAGTCTTTGTCTCTTTTTTCTGCCAGGTGTCAGAAATGGCCGTCTCTGAGCTGCCCGGTAATCCCAATGCTGTCTGGACTGTCCGCCGGCACATTGAAGGTAGGTAACTTTTTCCCAACAGCCAAATACAATCCCTTGGGCAAAGGCTCATCACCCCAGAAGGATGCAGTTATGAAGCTTTTATGGTCACAGGCTTTTCATATTTTGACTTTTGTTTTGAGGCAGTTTAATTGGAGATGGCCTAGCCAAGATGTTCTCTAGTGGCTGAGTGACCACCTTTTACAATATATGGTAGTTTGCAGGCTACATTCCCTGCAGGGATAGATTCCTCAGGTTCCAGTGAGACACATAACAATATATTTTTCCTAAAACACTAATTTCAGGTCCAAATAATAGTTGCATTTCCTGTTTTGATAGCCATTATTTGGCCATAAAAGCAAAATGTGCCTAATTGACATTAGTCATTTGACAAATAGGCAGAGTTTACACGAGTCTGTTCTGCTCTGAAGAATGATTATATCTGAGAAAACCAAATTCTGAGCAGAACATTCTACTGAGACTGAGGAGAGAGCTGGTAGTTACCTCTTACAGAAGGTTGTTTTCACCATTGCTACTTGGCCAGAATGTGAACAGTAAGGAAGAGGGAGTGGTGTTGACAGGGCTTGTTCCTGGGAGTTTGTTCCAGGACTAAAACCCAAGTCTGCCTGTTTTCCTTTGTCACCCACTTGTTCTCTCAAGTTATCCTCAATGGACCTCTCATGGGAGTACTGTCCTGAGGGAACAGTGAGAGAGATCTTTCTGAGCTTGTGGAGGGAGAACTTAATTGTTAGGGGAGAGAAGAGGCAGGCCGCATCACAGGAACTGGGTGGGGGAGCCTCAGCTTTGCCTTTTGCCCCTCTTGGATTGGGCAAAACATAGCTTCTTCATCTTTGCACAAGGGATAATGCTGGTTGAACCAATCTACCTCACTGGTTTATCACAAGGAAAATGCTTAAGACACTTAATTAGGGAGAAGGGAGGATGTTTTCCATCTTTGATGTATAGTTTCTTGGCTACTTAATTTAGATACAATGTAGATATAAGAAATTGCTTGAAATATGGCAGCAGCAGGACCTGAATCAATTACTCTAAATTTTCAAAGTTTTTAAGAATTTTCAAAACCTTTTTCATTGTATCTGTGATGTCCCTAGAAGAATATTCAAGGCAACAACAAAATTCATTCCTTTGACATTGTGACTTTCTGGTATTGTAGGTTTTTTGAAAAATACTATGTGAGAGACTGCACCATCTTGATTTGATCCAGATCAATAAGATGTGGAATTTTATGGGAGAAGGTGTTAGTTATGGTGAATTTGGACAAGACCATGGGTCCTGAGCACTCCCCCAATAAATAATGTGGGAAGTTCTCATTCCTGCCTGTGATAAGGCTAGACCCTGTTTATTCAAGAATTCATTTGTTAAAAAAAAACATGTAGTGTACAGTACTCTCTAGTAGGCACCGTGGAAGCTAGAAGCATGAAGGATACTTAGGCCCTACTCTTACCAAACCCAGAATCTACTGGGGAGAATGAGACACATTGCACAGTACAGGGCCATGTGTGGTTCCTAGCGTGAGAGGAGTCCCAAGCCTCTGAGGATTCTGAAGCTGAAGAGAACATCAAGGTGTGGGGATCATCATTCTACTCTCTTTTGGTTGAAAACCAAAAATGAAACCAAGTTTTATCCACCTCGACTCTTTTTCTCCTGAAACCCCAGGTGATAGTTGTGTTGCTGTTCAGTGACCTATCCTTCTGTTGCCACATGCTTCAGTCTTCATGGCAAATACTAACCTTGGCTGGTACTTGGTGATACACACTACCAATACCAAGCCTTTTTTTCTCTTCCACAGGTGGCTGGTGGAGGTGCTGATCACCACAGGTGTGTACCTACGGCTAGGGTCTACTGTGGGGTTTCACAGGTTCCCCAGGGAGAGAACATGCAAAAAAGTAATGGGGCTGCCCTGCCAGCAGAGCAACTCCCAGAGAGTGACTTTGCAGCTGGACTTCCGTCTGTGGTCACGATACTTGTGAACCCACCTGCCCAGATCTTCAGTGGTCAGAGGCAGAAATTAGTTGCCTTCTACTGCCCCTTCTTCTCCCACAGCTTTTAAGAACCATAACTCATCTGGATCTCTCACTAACCCTAAAAAACATAACATCAGGTTTATTCTTTCTTTGTGATTAGCACAGGTTGAGAGATTTGTCCCCAAAGGAGACATGTTGAGTATGGTTGAGGCAAAGAAAGAAAAAACTGCATGATAGCAAATTTTTTCATTGAAAAGCCCAATGTACAGTTGACATAGATGTCCAAGAAAGGGTAAGAGGGATTTGGGTATTGAACCATCTAGATGGTTATTTCCATTCTTGTCTCCTATGCTTAGCCTCAGCAGCTGGACAGAGGGCAGTCATGAGCATTTCCTGATGGAAGTGTTTCCACAATGGTTAGTTGTTTCTACAGGTCAGAGAAAGACCTAAGTCTTCTTCATTAGCTTGTATGACGGGGTCTCTCCTTCAGCCAGAATCCGGATAGGGAATTGGCAGATAGTCCCAAATGCCTTATTGTGCTTAAGAATTTTTTCCCTTAAGAGTTGCCCCCCCTTAAGGTCAGTGACTTAACTTTAGTAAATTATGCTGTGGGAGTTAGGAGGTTAACTAGGCCCATGAATTCTACAGACGATCAGGTTGTTTGGTCAGTCAATATTAATTCCACCAAGCAAGGAAACATAAATATTCATGGTTTCTTGAGCGGCCATTGTGAATGAAGCCTGCTCTTTAAAAAAATTTTAATTGTTACTTTGGAGCAGCTGAGGTCAGGGGGTTGCACTGGCTCTTCCTGACTGTAGTTTAGGGAGTAGGGGGGGTGGATTTCCTCATGACAATCAGTTGCAAAAATGTGGAGGCGGAGGCTTCTTTTGAAGTAGTGGGAAAAGTAGTGGTTTCTGTTTTAATACCAATTAAAAGTCCCAAGTTCACTGAATTTACTGCTGGGACCTTATAAAGGCTTGGCAGTGGCAGTAGCACTATCCATCTCATCCTGATCTTCTTGCAGCATGAGACCTTGGCCATGGAGCCAGGCTTCTGATCTGATCCCTATTGTGCTGAGTATACTTTGTCCCACTGAAACAAAGACTAGTCCCTTTTACTTTTAGGGAATGGACTTGTCACATGATTACAAATCCTACCTAATTAGAGCTTTAATTTCTTTCATTTACTTGTACACATTGCTCCTTTTTGATTAACTGCCATTAACTAGGAAAAAGAAAATGTCAATCTTGTTTTTAATTGAGCTGTTCCAAGTAGATACCAGAGTGTTTAAAAGTATGCCAGGAAGCTCTGACAAAGGGAGAATTCTCGAGGTTTACATGTAATCAGGTTCATCAAGCATGTGCTAAAAGTTGAATTTTGAATGTGTCCTTTGCTTTTAAAAATAGATGGCAGGAAAATCCTATCCTTATTAGACATTTAGTACTTGAAATAGTTTGGTCTTGTGAAATTCCATTCAAAGCTCTCATAGCATCTGGCATCTTTTCCCACTTTCATCAGAGGTACTTAAATGCAGTTATTTGTCCAAATATTCACTCTTACCATGTTAGAATTAAGCCTGTAGCTTTCTGATCTAACCATAGTCCATACTTTCTGTAAAAGAGACTTCAGATACTGAGTCATTTAATGCAATATTCATAGATTTCTTGTATGAGTAATTTTTCCTCTTTATATATTGATTTATGTGTGTGAAAAAATTGATCTTTTTTTTTTTTAACTATTAATCTGTTTGCCAAATATAAAATTTTAGTTGCATTCATAGAATATAGAACCAGAAAGGACCTTAACAGGTATATGGTCCAACTCCCTCATTTTACAGATGAGGAAGCCAGAGTTCGTAGAAATTGTCTAATCTCCTGCAAATACTGAGTAGTAGGACCAAGAAGCTCCCTTTAGATTCAGGTTCCCCTCAGGACGCTAAATTGTCTGTGGAGTAATCTTAGCACAGGTAACATGAACAGAATGTGGGTTTAGTACCCAGTTACCTAACTGCTTATAGAGAAAAACTGTCCTTTAAGCACAATTCGAATTTCCTAACTGGCCATCTTGGGAATGTGAGTTGTTGATTACAAAGTAGATTAAACAATAACGTGGATGGCTTAGTTCAGTCCTTCATCACTGATGGAAAAACTGTTGTGAGTATGTGCACTATTAGTTCAAGATGGTCTGAAAAGCACCCAGACAACTGTTGAACAAGTTCTCGTTTAGTTACTAACCAACTACTCTAATGAATTCAGCAGAATACCCTTCTGTTATATACCATCCCCTGCCTCAGTGCTTTCTTTATCTATTGAGAGGATAAGGTCCAAAATTTATTTGTGAAAAAGAAAAATATCTCAACTCTTTATTTCAAAAGCAGATCTTGTACAGAATTGCTCAGGTTAGATCTTCTGTGTTTTTAAGTTCCGAAGAGCACAATGTGTGAGAAACCAATGGCCTGTAACTTACTGGATTGCATGGGGGAGCATTCCTTTGGAATGTGGGTGCCTAAAGGTCTCTGACCTAAAAAGTCATTAATGTTTGTTTTATCCAACTGCATTTCATTAAAGGAAAATTGGGTCCTGATAGGCTTGGTCTGAGCCAGTGGGTCATTGGGGTTGTTTTTTTCTTTTTTTTAATAGAAAAATGGCAATTTTATTTCCCAGAGGGGTCAACGACTAACAGTACAAACTCCTTCTGGGACCCAAGTCAACCACTGTTGCCATGTCATTCCTACTGGAAGACATTGGTAGTCCTTCCATTACTGAATTGTTCTCTGCCTTTTGGAGCTTGTGTTCTCATGAATACTCTTGTTGGCTTCTATTCTTAATTTCTTATCTTTTTTATTCCATAAGTAGAAACTGAGATACCTGTTCATTGTATAGGCAGCAGGTTGCTTTACAGTTTCCTTAAGCCACAGTTGTTCCTTTTTTCTCTTGAGAACATTATGTCAACATTATGCAGTCAAATGTGTGTGTTTTTTTCCCCCAGGGAACATTTATTAAAAATGAGATTATTTACCTCACATGTGTCCTTTAACAGGATAAAAATTCCACAGTGATGTGGGGGTAAGGCAGTGGTAGAGTAAAGAGCCCTAATTCTGCTCCTATTTTTCTTTCTGAGATCTACTACTAGACCAAGCACACAGTATGTTAATTTACAGGGGCATTGGGGCAATTAGCAATAGATCTCCAGGACTTGGGATGGCTCTTCTCAGATTGAGAAAATTGAGTCACTTTGCAAACAGGCTTCCCCAGATACCTTGAATCTTCAGGCACAGTTTCCATCACTTTGATGATCTGGTTCATCTTGTGCTATTTTATATGTTAATTGTGTGCTGATGACCACAGATACTCAGAGCTCTGCTCTTGACAGGTTGCTGGAAGAGGAGCTCTTTACCTTGCATATGTATTCATTTGGGGTTGCAGGTCTCGTGCGCATCACGCTGACAGGCTGCCCTCTTCCTTCTCCTTGCCTCCTTAGATGAATTCGATGCTTACATCATTGTGTCTTTCGTGAACGCCACCCTGGTCCTTTCTATTGGAGAGACTGTGGAAGAAGTGACAGACTCGGGCTTCCTGGGCACCACTCCCACCCTGTCCTGTTCCTTGTTAGGGGACGATGCTTTGGTGCAGGTGAGGTGCAGCAGTCGGGCCTGTTTAGTCTGTCCTGTCGCTCTGATTTAGCACTTGCTGGAGAAGTCTAACCCAAGGAGGGTCATTGATGCTAAAACTCTTGAGATCTTAATCTCTCCTGTGCAGATTTTGGACCAGGAACTTTTCTCTAGGCCTCAATTACTCTTATCTATTAATTTATCCTCATCTTAGGCGGGCTTTGTAAGAATGTATTGGATAATTAGATTTGAATATATTAGCTTGGGAATGTGAAATTTAAGCTATTATTTGACATAGCCTCAGTTGGGGCCTGTAAGCACTGTTTTTGTAACCTTGGATATTATTGGCTTCAGTTGGCAGTCCTTGGGTTGGGGCTTGTTTTGGGCGATGGCCAGAATAACCAAAGTGTATTTCCCTTTTGTTCCTGCCTCTAGGTATATCCAGATGGCATCCGGCATATCCGAGCAGATAAGAGAGTAAATGAGTGGAAGACCCCAGGAAAGAAAACTATTGTGAAGTGTGCTGTAAACCAGCGGCAGGTGGTGATCGCCCTGACAGGAGGAGAATTGGTCTACTTCGAGATGGACCCTGTAGGTTACCTTAACACTGCCATCCACTTTCCCACATAGGACTTAGTGAAGGGGCCTGACATCAGGGATGTGGCCACAAGAGAAGACCTGAAACCCCACTTATACTGGGTCCCTCCTGATTAGGGAGTTTGTACACATGCCTTTCCAGAATCCAAACTAAGATACGAAGCTTCCATCTGGTTCTGACTTGAAAAGTCAGCCCATTGAATAGCTTCATGCCATGCTTCTCGAATATGTATATCTTTTGTAATGACACAAATTTAATTTCCGTAGACTTGGCCAAGTTGTTTTTTCGTTTTTGTTTTTTGCTGAGGCAGTTGGGGTTAAGTGACTTGCCTAGAGTCACACATAGACTACATTTGAACTCAAGTCCTCCTGACTTCAGGGCTGATGCTCTATACACTGTACCACCTAATTGCTCCCCTGGCCCACTTCTTATGATCATGGTCCACTTATGATTTTCCAGAAGAAAGGAAGTTGGTGATTATTTTCTTTGAGGGCTTCAGTCTGTAGGTATTGTTACTTTGCAGTATGTGCAGGGTTTTTTTCTTTTTTTTTTTTTTTTTTGCCTCTAAGTCTTTGGATTTTCTTCAAAAACCAAGCCTTACAATTGTTTGTTAGATCTAAGATTTTTTTTTTTTTAACTGTCTTTGTGTCCCCATACTTATGTCTTTGAGACCCAGAACATTTTCATAAACTAATCAGCATAAGTTGATGAAAAAGTGAATATCTCTCAAAGGGCTTGAACCTAATGTCAGTGAGTGTCAACAGTACCAAATCTCTATGCTGATTAAATCTTAACTGTGACTATGATCAGAATAGCTCCCCTGTCTCTTCATCCCCTTATGAAGACAGTAATATTCCTCTGTTCTTATGTTTGCAGTCAGGACAGCTGAATGAGTATACTGAGCGAAAGGAGATGTCTGCAGATGTAGTGTGCATGAGTTTGGCCAATGTGCCTCCTGGGGAGCAACGCTCTCGTTTCCTGGCTGTGGGATTGGTAGACAACACTGTTCGGATCATCTCTTTGGACCCTTCGGTGAGTGACTTCTTTGTCTCAGGAGTAAATTGGCACTTGACCTAAGGGTCATCCCAAGTCTAAATTTCCCTTGGGGGTCCAGACCATCCTGGGATTCATTGTGGAGTGGATCATGGGAATCTATGTGTGCTGTCAGTGACATTGACAGAGAGTTTGTGGCTTCTTTGTTAGTCTAGCCCCATTCTGTTTTGTTTTGTTTTGTTTTTTAACAGGTAGCATGGAACCTGTATTTTTGTAGGGAACTAGAAAAGTTGCAAGTTAGCATTTAGTGATTAAGCAAAAAGAAGCCAGGGTTCTCTTGGTCCTGAGGCTCTCCAGGCTGTTGGAGAGCCTCAGACTTTCTCCAGATACAGTTCTTCTTGACAGCATCTTTTCTCAAGGGAGCCATTCATTTGGACTCATCCTGTCCTTTCTATCTCTCTTAGGATTGCCTACAGCCTCTGAGCATGCAGGCCCTCCCAGCCCAGCCAGAATCGCTGTGTATTGTCGAGATGGGTGGAGCTGAGAAGCAAGATGAGCTGGGGGAAAGGGGCTCCATTGGCTTCCTCTACCTAAACATTGGGCTGCAGGTAAGGAGCTCTAGGGCTCTGCATTCATGTTCTCTTTATTCAGTTGTATCTCCAGTGATCCAGTCACTCAGCTGAAGAGGATGGAGAAACTTAAGTCATCACTTAGGGGAGGGCTCCTTTGTGGATTTCCTGTTCTGCTCTCCAGCTGATCTGCAGAGCATGAACTCAGGACGCAGGCTTGCATTCATGGAGTTTGGCACTCCATTAAAAGAAATCTGTTCTAAAAACATCTACTGGAAATGTTTTTGGGTCAGCATTCAGGTCAGAGTAAAAAGACCTAGGGCCCCTTCCAGAGTTTCCACACCAGCTTATGGGGCCAAGACCCCTAGGGTGTAGATGAGTTTACTGTAGAACAAGCTGCCTTGTAGCTGGGTTGTTCAACTAGCAGTTCCCAGAGAGTGTAGCAGACCTCTGTGCTCAGGGGACACAGCAGAAGCTCCAGAAGGCATAGCGTTGTGCCCATGTTGGTTTGCATTCTGCACCTTTATTAAGGTACTCAGTGTTTTAAGAATTCATTTGTTGGCTTTATCCTACTTTAACCCAGCCCTTAATCTGTCAGCTAGGCAAGGATGCTTGTGAGCAAGAACAGAGCTGTGTCACCCCACCCCCACAGAGGCTGTCTTCTTGCTTTGAGAACTAAGCAAAAAAGCTCCAAGGAGGGGCTGGGATCTACACGGGGATTTTCCCAAAATGAGTTTTGTTGTGTCACCATAAATCATCTTTCTGCTATAATCACAAATTGCTCCTTTTCTCTGCTCTTTTGCTCAGAATGGTGTGCTTTTAAGGACTGTCCTAGACCCTGTCACTGGTGATCTGTCTGACACCCGTACAAGATATTTGGGTTCTCGCCCTGTGAAACTTTTCCGAGTGCGGATGCAGGGCCAAGAAGCAGTAAGTGCCTGTGAAATGTGACCTACACCCTACCAGAATGCCCCACATCCTACCCTGTGAGCACAGGGCTGCTGTCTTTAACAGGCCCTTTCACTTTTGGATATTCTTCAAGGTTTTATAAAATGATGTGATATCATCTTCTGCATGAGCTCCTTGGAAGTTATGGCAGTTTACCTTGGCATTAAGTTTGCCTGATACTCAATGGGCATTTTTCTTCATTCAGGTTTTGGCTATGTCAAGTCGCTCATGGCTAAGCTATTCCTACCAGTCCCGCTTTCATCTGACCCCCCTGTCCTATGAGACTCTGGAGTTTGCATCAGGCTTTGCATCTGAGCAGTGTCCTGAGGGCATTGTGGCCATCTCTACCAATACTTTAAGGTGAGTTTTGCAACCCAGTAGGAGTACTGAAGAAGTCATCTACCGAAATGTTGGTACAAGAGTGTGAGAAGAAGACGGTAATAAGAGTTTTTGTTTTCCAGGGTCTGCTCATGTAGTTGAAAGCCTTAGAGTGTTGGCTCCTCAGAAATTCTAGTGTCATGGAGCCAAGTTTCAATGTTTGGAGTTTCAGCTTTTATTTAGCATCCTGGAGCCAAGTGTTAGTATTAACAAGGCAGTTCAGCCCTTCTGGAATCTCATAATGGCTCCCCGTTGCCTGCTGAAGAAAGGCCAAACTCATTAGTTTGGCATTAAAGCCACTCTATGGTCTAGTCATAGCCATCTATTTAAGCACATCTATCATTGTACCCCTGTGTAAACACTGACCACCAAAGGTAACATGCCATACTCTCTAACTTTGTTCATATTGTCCCTTCTATTGGGAATTTTCCCAGCCTCGTTTGTTGAAATTCTGCCTATCTCTAGAGGCTCAGCTCAAACTTCCTAGAGCCTTTCCAGATTTCTCTAGTCAGAAAGTCGTCTTCTTCCTGAACTTAACTAACTAATCATACCTCCATTTTGTGTATGTTTCTTTTTGTTATGAGTGTATGAATCTTTTCCTCATTGGGTCTTAAGCTCTTTAAAATACAACAATTTCTTAGTTGTATTTAGGTATGCATAATTCTCTTCTTTGCCTATTTATCATGCTGCTTTACATGTATTTGTCCCATAGCACTTGATACAGATTTTTATATGTAGTTGGCACTTAGTTTTTATTGAATGAAAAGTCCCAGAAACTTGACATTAGAAATTGTTAGCAATAGAATTAAAAGAGAATGAGCATGGGATTGTTCTTTAAAGCATCAGTCTATCTCATATGACTGCTTTTGTATTAAGCCCAAAGCCACTGTATTTTCTAAAAGACCAGACTGACAGATCATTGCCATTCCTCC
Organism: Sarcophilus harrisii; assembly: GCF_902635505.1. Taxonomy (NCBI): domain Eukaryota; kingdom Metazoa; phylum Chordata; class Mammalia; order Dasyuromorphia; family Dasyuridae; genus Sarcophilus; species Sarcophilus harrisii. The sequence goes on along the minus strand of NC_045427.1, from coordinate 38,344,624 downwards.
TGTGCCCATTCCTTAGTGAGGGCAAAAGAGCTAAAAATGAGACTCTTAAGAAGGTAACAGGGTGACTTTGGGAATTAAGTTGACAGTGCTTTCTTTTTTCATATTCTTAATATATGTGGTAGTTGAGGAGGTTGAGATCATTAGAAGAAAAGGGGATAGACAAATCGGGAAATTAACTGGATTATGATTCATTGAAATTGTAACAGTTTAAGAAGGACCATAAGGATAAAGTTGATTAGAGAAAAACAGTGGCTTGATGTGAAGAGATTTCTCCATTGTTAGTGGGGAAATCTTGTTTATTTTCTTTTTATGTGATGCTATCTACCCAATGAGGTTAAATAGGCTCATTTTACAGGATCATGAATATACATGCAGGGTCAGGTATACATGCAACACACACACATATACAACTCGGAAACAGGATTTCCCATTTTTTTAAAGAACATCATAGATATCTGTATTACCAGTTTAGCATGGAGCAAAGTTTTGGATATTTGGAGTAGTAAGATTGTAGAACTATTTTGAGGTGATGGTAAGTCACCAAACCTGTAGTGATGCCCAGTTATACTGACAGGGACTGTGAGGTTGACTTGAGGATAGAGAATCAGCCCAGTGTAAGTGTTCTTGTGCATCAGAGTAATCAGAAAACTTGCCCAAGAGTCAAGTGCCCTTTTTGTCTTTAGGGAGTACAGAATACTAATGGAGAACTAGGTCTGTGCTTCCCTTGGAACTAATCCTTGAGTTCTAGAATGAATGCTTGCTGTTAAAAGTGTGTCCCTTTGTTCTGCTACTTGTCAAAATGATTGTGGGCTGACCCGCCCACATGTGTCCTTGAAGTTGACAGCTCCCCTGAGGACTGTCTTCTAAAGGTGAAGTCATTGGTATTTATTGAAGGGCCCGTTTTGATTGTACAAGGAGTTGGGGTCAGCACAAATGGCTGCTGGGCCTCAGCTTTAATAGATCTGGATCTATCCCAACCCCAGTTTCTGAGTGTATATTTCTCTTGAATAGGTCATCCATTGATTAGCTGCCCTGTCTTTCCCTCTAGGATTTTGGCTTTAGAGAAGCTCGGTGCTGTCTTCAACCAGGTAGCTTTCCCTTTGCAGTACACTCCAAGAAAGTTTGTTATCCACCCTGAGAGCAACAACCTTATCATCATTGAGACCGATCACAACGCCTATACTGAGGCCACAAAAGCACAGAGGAAACAGCAGATGGCAGAGGTAATGATAACTCCTGCCCTTGGAGAGGCCCTGGGATGGAGCACTGACCACCAGATATGGCTGGAGTCAGGATGTTTAACCTACTTGCTGATGGAGGTGCATCTTTAGGCCAGCTGTCTAATGACGGGCCCAAAGAGCTTCAGTGATTTGTCCATGATCACCCAAGAGTAAATATATAATAGATCAGAGGGTTCAGATCTAGGACTCGGGCCTCGGAACAACACAATTTCCCCCAGGCAGGCTAAGGCTATTGCTGTGGGGAGGGCAGTCGAATTTTGGCCTGATCAAGACAATCAGCTTCCATTTTCCTCAGTACTAATACTTTCTCCATGGGCAATAACAATCCAAACAAAACTATAGCCAAGTAGAATCACGCTGTTCCCTGGAATAGGCAAAAGCCTTTCATTTAGGGAAGCTGTATTGCCAAAATAAATTCCTTCCCCATTTCCCAACATGATTTTGTTTCTTTTCCTGTTCTTTATATCTTCTTCCTTTTTTCTCACTCCATTCGACATCTATTCACTTTTTTCTGGTTCTTTCCTTCCATTCTATACTGTAGGAAATGGTAGAAGCAGCTGGGGAAGATGAGAGAGAATTGGCAGCTGAAATGGCTGCTGCCTTCCTGAATGAAAATCTCCCAGAATCCATCTTTGGAGCACCCAAAGCAGGCAATGGACAGTGGGCTTCTGTGGTCCGGGTAATGAATCCCATACAAGGAAACACACTGGATCTTGTCCAGCTGGAACAGAATGAGGCCGCTTTTAGGTAAGGAGATAAGAGGCTATAGAGTTGCTGGATGGGGCTGAAGAATCCTGCCTTGAGTCTTAACCCCAAGGCCTTCTCTGTCCACAGTGTGGCAGTATGCCGGTTCTCGAATACTGGCGATGATTGGTATGTGCTGGTGGGGGTAGCCAAAGACCTCATTCTGAACCCCCGATCCGTGGCTGGAGGCTTTGTCTATACCTATAAACTTGTGAACAGTGGAGAGAAACTGGAGTTTTTGCACAAGGTAAGAAAGAGCCCATCTTAAAATACTTTTCCCTATTTAAAAAAAAATCCTATACTTTGTCCTGGCACTCCTTGTTAGTTTAAGACTATTTTGGTGACTGACCAAAGCCCCCTCCTAAGAAGACAGTGTCTATTAGTCTCTGTGTCACACACACACGCTACCACCACCACCACCACCCAATCTCCCGCAGGAAGTCCCCATTGCTAATGGGCATGAGCTACCTACGTCAGGACAAGACAGGTTGAATTGACCCTTTGTTTATCAATCTGTTTCATTTTAGCAATGCCTGACCCAAGACCAAAGATATGGTATTGCCAGACTTGCCCAGACTTGGTGGATGTGATGCCTTTTCTTTATCTTATGTTTTCTCCTCTATGTGATGTTAACCCCTTTTATAATGGGAGTCAATGAATTTCATTTTCAGATAGAAAAGGTCAAACCCAGACAGAGTAATGAAAGTACCCAGTCCCTTCTAGGTTTTCCGGAGGTTCTCTTCCCCACTCCCACTTCCCAGCCCGAGCTGTGCTCAGCCCAGCACTTTCTATTATTTGACAGCAGCAGCTGAACCCAACCACGTTGACATTTCCTCTCTAGAAGACTCCTTTGAAATTGAGGTCATAATTCTCAGATTCTGTTCTTGGTTAAGTCATCAATTTCCTTGATGACTCACAAAATATGAAACTTTAGTACCTTTGTTTCCCATTTGCAAAAAAGAATTCTTTTCTGTGTGACTTAAAGCAGAATAAGATTATACTAAGCAAATTCCCCTTTTGGAAAAAATATTTTAAACAAAACCATGACAGTATAGTGACCTATTTCTCAAATTAGCAAAAATTCTGGCACGCATCTTCATGCCATGTGCCTGGGATACGTAGGAGGATATGAATCTCTGGATCTCAGAGCCAAAGCTCATGGCTGGAACTGGACATCTGACAAGAGCTATCAGTCAATTGACAGGAACTAATTAGGTGTCCTCCACTGGCAGACATCATGCTAGGTACTGAGGATCCAAAGAATGAAAGCCACAGAAACAGAACTATATAGAGACTGCAACTAGGTATTTATTTTAAAGAAGAAAAAAAAGTAGGCAAGGAAAATAGCCTGACAGGCAAAAATGGCAGAATTTCCATTAAAAGTGTGAGAGGAACCAGGGAGGGAAGTAGTACTCACACAGCACTTGGCATTTGGGAGGTAGAAGCAGGGAAGGAGGAAGCGATGGAGGGAAGGAGGGAAAGGGGAGAGAACAAAGTGAGAAAGTATAAGGGAGTTGAATGCAAGGTTATTTTGTGAGGGAGTACACTAGCAGTTGGGGGAATGAAGAAAGGTTTCCTGCTGAAGGTGGTACTTGAGAAGTGTGTTTCCTTCCTTTCTTTCATGTTCAGACACCAGTGGAAGAGGTCCCTGCTGCCATTGCCCCATTCCAGGGCAGAGTATTGATTGGTGTGGGAAAGCTGTTGAGGGTCTATGACCTAGGAAAAAAGAAGTTACTGCGAAAATGTGAGAATAAGGTAAGATGGGGGCTCAGGGTAAGGGGAGGAAAGAATGTAGGTTGGGGATGTTAGGGAGAAAGGTGAGTTTGGGTGGTGGGTGTAAGCACTAGTCCATGGTTCTCTTAAAGGGCTATTCCAAAATGCATTTCCTGGGATATTGGGTAAAGGTCTTGGGGAAGTTAGGAAGGTGGATTCATGTACCAAGAGGAAATACTTCATAATCTGTTCACAATCTTGGTAATAGAGTTTAAGATGTAGATGTGGTATTTCTAGTTGCAAACGAGAAGTCATTTATCCATCACCACCCAATCATCTGTTAGCAGCCTTAGAGGTGATGTGCTGGAGGACCAAATGGACCTCCACTGGGTACCCTTCTCAGGGCTGCGGAGAGTTCCTAAGCTCTGGTCACTGTGCTCAGGACTTCAGACCTAAGACTTTTTGGGTGTCATGGTTGGGGCTGAATTTTGAGACCCGTACGTGCTGCTGTTGGGGAAATCTCTGCCTAATCTTGGGGATTCACTCCCACCTCTGTTTCCTCTCACAGCACATTGCAAACTACATCTCGGGCATCCAGACTATCGGACATCGGGTTATCGTATCTGACGTCCAGGAGAGTTTTATCTGGGTCAGATACAAGCGCAATGAAAACCAGCTCATCATCTTTGCTGACGACACATATCCCCGTTGGGTCACAACGGCCAGCCTCCTAGACTATGACACCGTGGCTGGGGCTGACAAGTTTGGCAACATTTGTGTAGTGAGTCCTCACAGGATGACTTTAGCTGGGTGGGCGACAGGACAGCGGGAGAGAACCTTTGAAACAGGCTCATCCTTGGTTTTTAGTTCGGAAGAGTTTTCATCAACTTCCTTTGCACACCAACCAATGTTATTATGTGGTCATAGATGTATTGATTCAATGGCCTGTAGCTCGTACTTGCTGGTTTTGTTAGCATTTTTGCTTTGTCTACATTTGCCTCATTTCTTTAATGTGGGCACATGCTCAAATTCCTGATAACCTTAGAGTCGGCTTGTAGCGCAGAGGAGATGTCTGAGTGTCCCTTCTCCCGGTAGGTGAGACTCCCACCCAACACCAACGATGAAGTGGACGAAGACCCGACGGGAAACAAGGCCCTGTGGGACCGAGGACTTCTCAACGGAGCCTCCCAAAAGGTGAGGTTCTGCACCCCTCCATGCGCACCCACCTAGGGGTGGGTTTAATTCTTGGCACTCGAGTGTCCCAGAACACTTTGTATGGAGGCTGATGAAATAATGTCTCTCAGTCATGCCAGTTTCCTTGGGGAAGGGGGAAGAGGATATGGTTTTCTTAGAGGATCTTTCAGAATGCTACACATTGGCCTTTATTTCCTACTCTCTTGCATGATGCTGAGAGAGAGAGAGAGAGTGAGTGTGTGTGTGTGTGTGTGTGTGTGAGAGAGAGAGAGAGTGTGTGTGTGAGAGTGTGTGTGTGTGTGTGTGTCCAGACTGGAGACTGCCTGTGCAGCCTTTCCCTCCCTGGTTCCCCTCACAGTCTTAACTGAAATTCTGCCATTTTTGCCTCTTTAGGACTTTTTCCTGCCTATATGCGTGTATACCTAGTTTCAGTCCATTTCTATAAAGTTCTATTTCTGTGACTTTCATGTCACTTAGTTTGGGTTTTTTGCATAATAACCTTGAGACCAGGTAAATGCCATGCTCAAATTGTTGGACAGATAGGTTATTGGCCCTTTTTAAAAAATTTTATCTGGAGCCTGAAGTTAGCCAAAAAATTCCAGGCTGGAGGACAGTGGATGATTGACTAGGGAGGCCGACATCATTGGGTTTCTGAGTATGGGGCAGGGAATGCAATGTAGGAAGGCTGGACAAATGGCAAGAGCTCCTTATGAAGGGATTTTGATTCTCTGAACTAATAGGGAGATATAGGAGAGGAGTGGATGGGAGGGGTGGGTGTGGGTAGGTAATGTGGTCAGACCTGCACTTGAGGAACATAAATTTGGATGGACTCAGGTGAGGATAAATCAAAGGTAGAGTGATCAGAAGGGGAAAATTCAGGTGGGAGGCAACCATAGGGGTTGGCCTTATCAGGGAAGAAATGTCTACAGAGGCACACCCTTAGAGCAAAAAAAAAAAAAAAGATAAAATCAATTTTTTTTTTTTTTTTTTTTTACACATACAACTTCTTTACTTTATTTTTAATTCTTGGAGACTAGAGCATTTGGAATGGAGTTGTTCAGTTTTTTGGCCCCTGCTGTTTGGCCAAAATCACTCTTCAAAGCCAGCTTTACCAAAAATACAGAAGCCTGTTATCCCACAGCCTAGGGTAGTTTAAAGTTTTCTTGAAATTTCATTTTTCTGATGATTAGGGAAACTTGGGTGTCTTTTCATGCTATTGATAGCTTTTCGTTTTTTTCTGTAAATTTTCTTGCCATTTGACCATTGCAGAGTATATATTGTTATCTTGAAGTTTTGCATCAATTTGGAATGTCAGGGTTTTAGCTAATGCAATTTTCTTCAAATATTCCCCATCCTTTTTAATTCAACAAAAGCCCTTCACTTGAAGAGTAAAGCCCACCTCACCCTCTTGAGAATTGAGACTATTCTCTGTAAGCCAAAAGCAGACAATAATAAAAGGACATAAATGGGTATGATTCTGTTTGCAGGCAGAAGTAATCATGAATTACCATGTTGGGGAGACAGTGCTTTCCTTACAGAAGACCACACTGATTCCAGGAGGCTCAGAATCTCTTGTCTACACCACCTTGTCAGGTGGTATTGGGATTCTTGTGCCTTTCACATCCCATGAGGTGAGAATACATTATTGCTTGAGATTTCTTCCTTTGAGGAATTTCCTGAGCTACAGGGAAGCCCCTTCCTAAAAGAGCAAGTCTTGGCAGTGGTTCTTTCCCACTTAACAAATCTTTAGACTTGTGCCTCATTTCAGCAGCCATAGTCTGTTCACTGGATTGTTCAGTAGGTTGGGTGAGATGACTCGATGAATTAGGTCAGGAAGCTTTCCTAATCTTGGTAAACAGAAGGGTTATGAATGAATGCCTGAGGAAACCCTCAAGTCTCTATCCCCATTGAGCTTCTACCCAGGTAGAAAAATGAAAAAACCTGATCCCTTAAAAAGAGACCATTAGTCAAGTGATTTTGTGCTTCTTTGTCTGTAGGAACAGTTTGCGCCGAGACCTTAGTTTGTGTGCTCGTTGAAGCCAGAGGCGTCTCAGTCACAGTGCCTCCTTTCTCAGACTTTTTCAGGAAAGTCTAGGCCCTCACTAGGTATTACTTTCCCTGCCCCAAAGAAGCATATTGCTTTTGGAAGCCAGAGCACATATTGAGAATAAAGAGGAACCAGGGCTCATCATCTACTTGTTTTCTCAGCCTCTCTAACCTAGGATCCTAAATTGTAGGATTCATTTTTCTTGTTTCTGTTTCTCAGGATCATGACTTCTTCCAACACGTGGAGATGCACCTGCGGTCTGAGCATCCTCCTCTCTGTGGAAGGGACCATCTCAGCTTCCGCTCTTATTACTTCCCTGTGAAGGTAGGCCTGCACTGAGAAGGAACTCCCTTTTTGTCATCCCTTTTTCTAATTCTATGTGACTTGTGCCCACTTTTCTCTGTCATTGAAACAACTTGAATTCTTCTTACTGAATGCCCCTTCCTTTAGGAATCCAAATAATTTTGAATGATTGAATAGAGAAAGGCAGGTATGAACATAGATGTGATTAGAGAGAGCCTTCTCTGGACATGGGAGTCTACATTCATATGTGTTTGATTAATAAGGTCCTGTCTTCTGGGGAACCATAACCCGTAGTTGTACATCATAAGTTTTTTAGCCCAAACTCTATATAAAGAGTCAAGAGCTTTTTCTCTTCTCTACCCCATGCCCAGAAACGATTCTTCTAACCCCATATCCCTTTCCTAGGAAACACTGATCTTGACCATCATTAAGGGCCAACTTAACAGACCTAGCCATAGTCATGGGATTTTATAAGCACATCTCCAGAACTGGGAGTAATCTCAAAGACCATCTAGTCTGATCTGTTCATTTTACAAGGGAGCAAACTGAGGGAGGCCTAGGAAAGTTAAATGTCTGAGAGCACACAAGGAGTCACAATCTTGGATTAAGGACCTTTCTCACCTCGACTTCATTTGCTCATAACAGTTGTTCAGATGTAGCATTTGGAAGCCGCTCTTCTCTTCCTTCTTTTTCAGAATGTGATTGATGGTGACCTTTGTGAACAATTCAATTCAATGGAGCCCAACAAACAGAAGAATGTGTCAGAAGAATTGGACAGGACACCACCGGAGGTCTCAAAGAAGCTGGAAGACATCCGTACCCGCTACGCCTTCTGAGCCCAACAGTGGACTTGCCCCCAGGCATGTCAAAGACTGTGTTTAAAAAGAGTTCTGAGGACTTGCAGGTTGTTGTTTACCCCCTCTTCCCTCCTTTTTTGCTTTGTGATCACATCGCTTTGATCCCGTGGGACAGGAGGAAGGGGCACTTACAAAGATCTCGAAACATTTCAAGTGAGAGTTGATTCCATACACTCTGCAGTGATGCGTGGCCCTGGCCTGGCCTGGGATGTCCCCTCGGTCCCAGACATCTTCCCTGCTTGGATTGCCTTCCCCTCCCAGCCATGCCCTTCATTTTTGTACACACCCTTCATTTTTAACTGGTTTTCTTGTAAATACAGTTTTGTACAATGTTGACTTTAGAAGGGGGTGAATGGGGACTGTTGGAGAGTGCTGAAGTGGGATTGGTTATATAATACAAACACCATGAATTGTACCATTCTGGATCATAAGAAATACAAGCCCATTCTTTTTAAAAGCAGTCTCATTGTCTTCCTTGTGGCTTAAGACTGGGGTCCATAGGGGGGATATATTTCACCCAACAGCAAGATTTTAGCTGCAAGAAGTGAAAAGAGTTTTGGGTTTTTTTGGTGCCTTATTGGACTGCAGTAGTCTTTCTGACTGTTCCCTTCTAGGTTTTTTCCATATTTTCCTACCATTAGTGTCTAACGTAGGCCACAAGCTACTTTGCAGCCTACAGATTGAGTGGAGGTTCCAACATGCTAATCATTATAAGGCAGATTGAGCAGGCAACATGACATCTTCCCATTGGTTTATTGAGTTCAAGTTATCTAGTAAGTTGGGTGGATTTGGATGGATTTCTTGTCTTTTTCCCCAGCCTAATTTTCTTCATACTTTTATATTTGGGGAAACAAAGTCAACCTGTTTCCTTGACCCTGTACTGAGACAATGCTTCCTCCACCAGTTCCACCATGGGTCCCCAAGATTTCACACACACAAACCACCCCATGATGCCTTTCAGTCCCAGTGCTTGCAAGGTAGCCAGTGACATTAGGTGTGGTGACAAGTCCTGGAAGTCACCAACTTGGAACCAAAAATCAAAGCAGAAGGGCTCCTGTTAAAAGGACCCTAGTGCCTTCTCCCCACTGGAGCCGTCAGCAGCCATGTCATTTCCATTGGATTCTGTGGTCTCCAGATGCGATGGAAAATGGCCTGTCAGGAAGAGGTGCAGAAGAAGGCATCGGGATGGGACTTGCCACAGGCCTTTTGAAGTCACCGCCATTCTTTCATGGCATTAAGTAGTGGCATAGCCCGCTGTCCAGGGTCCCCTCAGCGCCTCTCGTCCCTCCACTCCTGATTGCAGTGAGGAAGGTAATTTTTTTCTGATTTGTGGAATGACCATGGTCCCTACATGGTGTGCGCTGTCATGTGGCTGATGGCCACTGGCCTTTGCTGATGGGCTGGCTGGATTCGGGATTGTTGAGAGAGACTGCTGCACTTTACGCCAAAAAGCGGTTACTGCCTTGAATTTCAACATCCCTTCCCATCTGCCATCCTCTGATCTAGGGGAGCTCATGATGGCCCCGGAAGGAAAGCAGAGCCCAGCTTTTCCTCCTCTGGCCACGGTGCCCCCCCTCTCGTTGAAGTCAGGCACATGAGCACTGTCTTCTGCCACCAGTCTTTCCTAACTAAGGGTTGACCTCGGTCCTCATTTCATTTTTCCCACCGTCAGAAGGGTCATTCGCCTTGTTTGTTTATTAGTTATGTAGGAAGAGAGGGAACATGTCGCCTCAGCGTTGACCTAAGGAGCTTGAAATCCCACCCCATCGTTCCCCTCCTCTCCTTGGGGAGACCATTTCCTCACTTGAGAATTTGGTTTGTATGAATTACTGGGGTTGATGACTTCAGCCTAAATCATAAACAGTCCTCCATGGGCCCGCACTGCTGCTGTCACTAGGAACGGGACATCCATGTGCAAGACCAGAATAAGGGAGCAAGGCTAAGAAGCTTCCCCATGGGAAGCTCCTTCAGCCGAGGACAGCCCTCGTGCGACAGATGCGAGGCCGCTTCCACTCCATTCAGAGCACTGCTTGCAGACCTGACTTCTGCCCCTGCTCACAGCTGTTGGGCATTTTTCTTTGTGAATATTCCAGCCCGCTCAGTGGATTTGGTCGAGCAAGTTGTCCAACGGCCAAAGCAGGAGCTGTGATTCAGCCCCAAATCTTTCCATTACTCATGCATCCTGTCCTCTTAAAGGAAGTTCTGCTAAGGGTCTTGTCTCTGTTCCATGTGGGGCCCAGCGTTAAGTGAGCAACTTTAATGGGCTCCCAGTGGTATCAGAAAACTCGAGCTTTCCTCAACCATGAAAATATTCTCATCTATTTGTCCCGTTCCCTTCCTCCAGTAGTCATCTATCTAGAGCACCAAGAAAGTCTCAAAATCAGTCGCAGTTTTTCCTCAGAGCTGGGGTTCTTCAGATATTGGTTCTTTATGAAGTTCTTACAAAAAAAAAAAAAAAAACGAAAAAACCACAAGTGGCAATTCAAGTTGGAGCTGTGGGTGCACCTTGTTGATCTTTTAGGTTGGTCCTGAATCAGCTGCCACCAGGGCTGCACAGCTCAGGACTCGGCTCCAGAGGGCAGAGCTAGGAGCAGCGGGCCCCAGCTCCTGTGGGAACTATGGGTGAAATGACCCCATTTTTTGATCCAACGCTGGACCTCAGGTCCATTTCTTCCATGTCTGGGGCATGACTCAAGGATGGAGCCTTTGGGGATCTTGCATATGACAGCGCTGAGCTATATCCAAACTTGAACCACTTGAGGAAAGGTCTTAGTGGATGAGAGGAAAGACTGGATCAGAGGGGATGTAACATGGCCTGGCTTCGA